>NC_135718.1:140035653-140335653 GCF_964656455.1 Halichoerus grypus | reverse complement strand
AACAGATAGGTTTAATTTCTAAAGAAAAAAGATATCCAATTTATTTCCACCACTCCCTTTTTTCTTTTCTTAAAAGCCAATTTAGTATATAGATGGATCTTAATGCTGTTACAAATGTATTGATTATTTTGGAGAAAACAAGATCTCATGAAATAAATCTCTTCTGACTTGAGAAGATGATATGGCAACCCTTCATTTGTTTCTGCAAAAATTATTCATTTAAAAGATGAGACTCCGTTACAGATTGTTTTTCCTTTGTTTTAGTAAGGAGCTGAAAAATGGAAAGAGAACATGCACACCAAGTCGCTTCTGTATCTGATATAATACTTAGGAGACCTGAACTTGATTATATACTAATGTACTATGCTATTGATTGATTAGTCAGGGCAATGAATTATTATAGTCGAATTGCTATTTGCAAGGCTTTTTAACTATCTTAGAAAACAAACTAACGTTTCAAGAAAAGCTTTAAAAATAAATGGGTGCCAAAAGGACATAATTCACCATCTAAGCAGTTTAGTTCGGAGGGAAAAAAAATACATTAACTTCATCTAGTCCTTGGGGCTTTGTAGCAATAAATATTGATTCGATATGAAAAATAGCAATCTACTGTAGTTAATAGTGTTAAGGATACTTTACCTGTTAAAAGAGGGAAAATGCAACAAAATATGAGCTCCAGGGTTATGTTGGTAAGCACAACCATTGTATGTTAATAGTTTTATTTCATAAAACACTGCTCTCCATTGATTTTTTTTTTTTTGGAAAGCAGGTGCAACGGTGCTGAGAAAGCATTTCACACATGTTCCCATTGGTTTTCTTTTTACCCCCAATGCAAGGGTTTTTTTTTTTTTTAAACACTGAGGAAAATATGAAGGGTTCCAACAATGCTTATTTAGGGGTGAGGGAGGACATATTAAAAAAAAGATATATATACACACATGTACTCCGAGGTAACCATTTTTAGAACATACAACTTTCTCCCAACAGTGCCCCAGTACCGAGCCCCATTTTTGGTGGACAGCAATTTGTCTCTGGTGCGTGTGGACTGGAGTGGCTCTTTCCTGCTGAACGGCCCACTGAAGGAGTTCGTGGTGACTGATGGAGGCCAGCGCGTGTATAGTGGCTTCGACACCACCCTCTACCTGCCGAGGACGGCGGACAAAAGTTAGTTTCTGACCCCCATTTCATAGTGTGTCAGGAACTCTGGGTCCCCACCTGATAGTCCATCTGAAAGGTGACCAGTAAATGTCTTGGTTTAAGTGGCCACTTCTTGTGGGAAAGTTGCGGCTCCCAGTAAATAAGCTCTCCCTTCCCATGTGCAGCTTGATGTGTGGCCATTATGAGGCAGAAGGAGGGGGAGGGCTGTGTGACTTCAGTGTCCCCACGATGGAATGAGAGCGCAGGGCACCATGAGAGGAAGAGTACCGGCGAGTAGTCACTGAGTATCCTGAAATAATGCACTTTTCAGGACTTCAGATATTTCCTTGATGAATCCACAGCCCCCAAACGGAGACTGAACAGGCTGTGACCATCTCCAACTCTTAAGGGCTCTGAGTGAAGGCTTTCCTTAACCAACCTTGGTATCCGTTCCTCAAACAAAACCCCTTTGCCTTCGAAAACCGAACTCTTTCTCCCTGTTTAATGACATGTTCTTCTTCTGTTTGTCTGGTTTTTAAACTGAAATGAGAAAAAGCTTTAAAAGGTACTAAGTATTTTCTTTTTTTTCCCCAAAGAATTTATTTATTTATTTTTGAGAGAGAGAGAGATTACAAGTGGGGGTAGGGAGAGAGAGCATCTCAAGCCGACTTCGTGTTGAGTGTGGAGCCCTAAGCGGGGCTCGATCTCACAACCCTGAGACCATGACCTGAGCCAAAACCAAGAGTCGGGTGCTTAACACACTGAGCCACCCAGGTGCCCCAGTCTTAAGTATTTTCTAATGATTAATGTGACCACCAGACCAAGAGATGTGAAGACATGTTAAGCACTCTGGATTTATAAAGTGAATTCTTTAGTGGACTTTTTAAAAAAAATTTCCTTGAAAATACTATTTATTTTGGTTAAGAGTACAGATAAACAATGAGCTCCAGCATTGCATTTATAATATTTGAGATTTATCAATAACATTTTTATAACTGGGCTACACATTTCCATGGTCACAGTTCTCGGTCACCTAAGACAGCTGTTGTGACAAGCAGATGGACCCATAGTCGGGAAATCTGGGTTCTACTCCCGGGCAGGCCTCTAACGATCTATGTGGCCTTATAAGAGTTGCTTCTCTCGGGTTCCCGGCTATTGAAAGAAGTATTTAGACCATTTGATTTCCCAGATCCCATTTGAGCTCTCCTGCTTAGAAAGAAACTTTGGGTCACATAGTGTAAAGTGCACCTGGTACCTTTTGAAGGAACAGGTTTAGACCATGTATGGAACAACAAGATACACTGGGTATTATCCTTTACTCTTCTGATAATTCTTATTTGTTTGTTTGTTTATTTATTTATTTTGCTATATAAGCTCTGAGCTTATTTAGTTGTATTACTTATAAATACATACTATTATTGCACTACTGATAGCTATTTTTCTTGGCAATTTTAATATTAGAAATAAGTTTGCCTATTAGATAAAACCTCACAGCTTGTGCTGGAAAACTATTTTCAGACTTTTCTGTGCTGTGGTACGTTGCTCTTCTAAAAGTCTACCCACTTTGTAGGTGTTGAATGACCTAGTCATGTACCTTTTTTCTAGCCTTCTTTTTCCAGGTCATCTGCACCACAGATGAAGGAAGCGTTAAAACACCTGTGGTCCAATATGATACCGCTACCGGATTTGGTAAATGTTTAACTCATATTATATTTAGTATAGAACCTATTCATTTTTCTAAAAAAAAAAGCATATATTTGTTTATACATACTTGTGCTAATGTATTAGCACAGACTATATGGAAGGAACTGTGTTAAGTATTATAAGAAATTTTTTTAAAGGTTCTCACAGAAATTACATTAGACAAGGAGTTAGGACATGTGGTACTCTTAAAATACCGAGTCATTGAATTATAGACATAGAGAGATATTGTTAAATTCTCTCCTACCCACAAATCCTGTCGGTAAAGAACTAAAATGACTTTGTTTACCAAAAAAGTGATTTATAGAGGAAGTCAGAGAAAAGAGATCAGAGGAAGAGAGAAAACACTCTAATGTCAATTTGTGTTGATCATGGAGATAATATTGCAGATTCAGAGCCTAAAATGGTGAATTGGGGAGATTTCTCTCTTGTATTCTCTGTAGAAGATTATGATTGATTGTTATTACCAAGTAATTTAGCTGAAGAGATGAAATTATAATTTTTATGGAGCATCTTTTAAATTGAGTTCTACCTACAATCTTTGAATCTAACATGTGTAATACTTTACAATTTCAAAGGGCAAGTTAGAGAAATGCCAGATCTTTTCCATTAGAACAGAATTGGGACTGATACCCTATTTTAGATTCCAGTAACTAATGTTATATCAAATCTGTATGCATGTATAGTTAGGGTTTTTTTTTTAATACAAATGTCCAAAAATTCTGAAACACAGGTAAACATATATATTGTTATCAAGGATAATTTCGATCACTAATATATATATATATATATTATTCTGTGATTCTAGATCTTACATGTCTGGATGCCATGTGCAATTCTGTACAATACCTAACACAATTCCACATAGTCTATCTCCATTTCATTTCATAGCAGCTGTGGGATAGAGTAGACTTTATTTGGTTTTTGGTTTTTGGTGTTTTTAGAAGGAAGAGAGGCGGGGGCAGAGGGAGAGAGAGAATCTTAAGCAGGCTCCACACCCCACTCGGGGCTTGATCAATTGATCTCACATGACCCTAAGATCAGGAACTGAATCAAAATCAAGAGTCGGACGCTTAACCCACTGAGCCACCCAGGTGCCCTTATTTGATATTCTTTTAGCAACTCCAATGTTTCCACAAGTGGAGTGGACCAATGGAGGCCTAAGGGACACCAGAACTTAACCAAGAATGCTCCGAAAGCTTGTTGCTAAGATGAGAATTTGAACGTGGTTTCTGGGCTGACTCCCAGCCCCATACTTTTCCTTGAGCAGTGGTTCTCAAACTGAAGTGTGCGTAAAAATCATCTCCATGTGCTTATTTATTATATGGTTTCCCAGGCCCCTGGCAGAGATCAAGAGTCAGTAGGGCCCAGGAATCTGCTCTTTCAACAAGCCCTGCCCATAACATTGTGTGTTAGCTATAATCAGATTTTAAAAATTAAAAAAGTAAATAAAAATAAACAAGTCCCGCCCAGTGATTCCGATGCAGGGGACCAGGATCATGAGTTGAGCAAAACCGCACAATCTAGATTGAGCCACCTCCAAATCCAGCCCGTCCAGTCTCCAAGGTCAGGGGCAAGTACATCTTCCCTGCGGCGGGCAATCCACAGGGCAGGATCTACTCTGACACCACTGGGGTTTTTCTTTGAACTCGAGGCTCAGCCACTGCAGTTCCCTACCCTGACCCTGAGGCTTCCATTTGATGGGTGGAGTCCCTTGAAATCAAAGGGACTTTGAAAAAAGAAAACCGAGAAGGGATAAAGACACATCATCTCGATTTTAAGCTCTCCATAAAAGAGGGGAAGCCTGTATTGGGTTCCTGAACACAAACTGAGGTTTCCATTGATGAGAGAAGGAACACTGAGGACGGCGAGAAGTTATGAAAAAATTCCAAGATGTATTGTCCAACTAATAGCCATAGTCAGTTTTAATTTTATGATGTAACTTTTTAAAATGTTCCTGTTCCCTTGCCTGAGGCAGCCTTGCAGCACTGAAGTCTGGCCATCCTCATTTCCCTCCTCCTGTTCTGAGGGCTGTTTTCTTTCTGCGGCTTCCCTCAGGCAGGCTGCCCTACATTCCCCCTGTGTCCTCCCTAGCAAGGGGCCCACTGGGCCCATCAGATCCGTTTCTGGAGTTATAGCCCTGTGCCGCACAGAGAAAATTCAACTCTTCCAGCGCATAACCAAGGTTGTTGTTTTGTTGTTTTTTTTTTAATTCAAACAACACACATTGATTCCTAGTTAGGGGAATTCCTACCTGCTGGAATTAGGCAGAGCTTTGACTGCAAGTCTTTACTTTTTTTTTTTTTTTAAGATTTTATTTATCTGACAGAGAGAGACCCAGCAAGAGAGGGAACACAAGCAGGGGGAGTGGGAGAGGGAGAAGCAGGCTCCCCGCCGAGCGGAGAGCCCGATGCGGGGCTCGAACCCAGGACCCTGGGATCATGACCTGAGCCGAAGGCAGACGCTTAACGGCTGAGCCACCCAGGCGTCCCTGCAAGTCTTTACTTTAGAGATGGAGAAGCAGAGGTCCAGAAAGGCAGAGTGACTTTTTTTAACCACAGAGCTATCAGAAGTCGAGTTAGGGTTAGCTAAGTCGTGTGGCTCCTCTTAGGGAGCTCGAAATTTAGTCTCAGTCACCTTCTCTCCCTCTCTTAAACCTCCTCACCCCAATTCTGAAGCCCTCCCCTTCCCTCCCACTGAAGATGTGGGTGTCAAGTGTCCAACAGGCCCACCCAGTCCTTGAGGTGCTGCAAGGGGGAGTTAGTGCGAGGAGCGAAGAGGCGCTTGCCACTGCATCTGTTTGCCCTTCTTCCTCTTGGCCATAAGCACCTGCGTCGGCCGCACACCAGCCTGCGTGCCTGCTGCTGGATCTGTGGGCTTCCGAGCCCGCCCTGTGACCCCAGTCAAGGGTTCGCTGCTTGGGGTACATCAAATTGAGCACACCCAGAGGAAGTGTTGAAAGCAAAGAACTTTTTATTATTTTTTACAAGTCAGGAGACAGGGAGAAAGCTCTGTCTCCCCATGGGGTTAGTACGGGAAGCTTTGATTCAGTGCATGGGGGGCGGGGTGGGCACGGGGGGCTTACAGAGGCACTTCTGGTTCAGTGCTACATGCCGAGCACATCAGCATGCTAGGGCAAACATCGTATGTTCAAAAAAATGGCACAAAACTCCACCCATAGGAAGAGATCTTAGTATTATAATGAGCTAAAGATAACTTCAGGACAACTCCGGGGGGTGTCTGCGCTGGTCCTCGTCCAACCCTGTTCCAACTGGCTCACGTAAGGGGCTGTCGGGCGACCCACAGCTAGCGAGGGGCTCTCGGGTGAAACACCTGCGTGGCTGTGCCCTGGGCTGGCACTGTTCGTTCTGCAGAACAAAACACAGTTCTCCCCAGCTTTTGTCCCTTCCCCTCCTCCCTTCTGCTGAGAGTGTGCAGCCCTCTTATTTGAGCAACTTCCTGTGACATCCTAGCCAACAGCCCCAGCAAGTGGCTGGGCTGGAGATGATCTCTGAGCCCCGCTCGGGCCCCCGCTCCGTTTGCTTGATCTCACGGCCTTCTGCTGCCCTGCAGTGAGCCCTGTAAGCCTTTCTCCTGTCTGCCCCGGCTCATTCCAGCTTTCTCCACACCGGCAGACTTGAGAGCTGGGGGCCCAGCACAGGGTAAATACGTGTTCATTCAACGTGAGCTACTGTGATTAGCCTCACGTGCGGAGAATCACCTCGGCTGAACTCACAACACTTGAACAGAAACCAAGAGTAAGTGGTCCTCTTGCCAAAGGATTTCTTTCCAGGGGAAGCTCTCTGAGGGTCCTGGAGTGATGACTTGCAGAACTTCCGCTATGTCACAGAGAGGCCAGGGTACAAGAAATCTAAAAACAACATGCTGGCAAGCACAGGCTGCTTACATCACAATAGAAAACAGGATCTGGTCTTTCTAATCCGGTTTGCACAAAACTGCCCGGGAACCCAGCTGCTGCATGGAGTGAGGGGACCCTGGGTCTCCTCAGCATTGACTGTATGTATCCAATAGGTTCTCTGTGGCGATATTAATAAGGCTGGGCCCTCACGAGAGTCCATTGCTAAGAAAAGGCTTTGCTCTCAGGACATGCAACAGGGAAGCAGGCATTCCTCAAGGTTCCCTTGGTGACCCCCTTTAAAAATCCCCGCATCCTCCTTGCCCTGTCTTTCCCAGGGAACGTGCAAAGGCAGCAGTGATTTCCATCCCGAGGAGCATCAGAGAGGTCCCCTGAGGGCTGTAAGCTTCTCCCTGCCACACAGCACCATTTTCCCGGCCTGAACGCAAGTACACACAAGCACCATGAGGCAAACTGCTTTAAACTCCTTTCCAATTTACTATCGAACAACAGGGCAAGGGATCACAAAATTGCCTTCCGAAATAACATTTCCTTTTCCTGTCCCTGGGTTTTGCAGGCCTGGTTCTGACAACTCCTGGAGAAAAGAGAGGATCGGGGAGCAAAAGCACTGAGTTCTACAGCGAGTTATGGTTCATCGTGTTAATGGCGATTCTAGGCTTGATCTTGTTGGCCATTTTTCTGTCTCTGATACTACAAAGAAAAATCCACAAAGAGCCGTATATCAGAGAGAGACCTCCCTTAGTACCTATTCAGAAGAGAATGTCTCCACTGAATGTCTACCCACCCGGGGAAACCCACGTGGTATGTCTCTGAAAGCGGGCCCCATTTCCCTATCACTGGGCTAGAATACTGGCTTTTATTTAGGTGGAAATATTTCCAGAGTCATGGTAACAAGGGATTAGATGACAGTTATGTTTGTTAAAATATGGGATCCAAGGAAGGCTAATAGTGACCTTATGAAAGAGACCACCAGAGAGCTTTCTTGTCCCTTCCTCCATGTGAGGACACAGCAAGAAGACAAGAAGACCCCCGTCTGTGAACCAGGAAGCAGGCACCTACCAGACACTCCATTTGCTAGCACCTTGAGCTTGGACTGCCCAGCCTCCAGAACTTGAGAAATAATTTCGGTTGTTTATAAGCTACCCAGTCTATGGGATTCTGTTACAGCAGCTCAAAGGGACAAAGATACCTGGGAAGTTTTTAAAAACGCCATTGCCTGGGTCTTATCCCAGAAACTCTGATTCCATTGTTTTTGAGTGGGGCCTGGGGATTGGTGGGGCCTGGGGATGAGGGGCTCCTCATAGCTCCCAACCACCTGCTCCTAAGATAGGAGGTCAGGCAAAGGTCTTGGGGGTGAGGCCACACGTGTGGTAGTGCAGGGGGATCGTGGCCCAGAGCACTCACTGACGGGGTAAAAGGTGACTGAATTTGAAGGTGCACTCTGGTGTGTCTACCTGGAGGAGGAAAGGCTGCAGACTCTAATTCCCACCAGGCACCAGTCCTTTCCAAGCCGTGCGTCCAAAGGGCTGCATCTGCCTGAGAAATCACTTTTTTTCCAGTTTGCACAAAGGTTGAGCTCGTGGCCAGCTGTGCAGCTAAAACTCTGATTACCACTTCCACCGTGTGGGGGAGTTCTTCCACAAGAAGCAATCTTGGACACCAGCTGGGTGTCCTACAATTCAATTCTGACTCTATCTACCGAGAGATGGCATCAGATTTTACAAGCTAAGGCTTCAGGTCTCCAAGACTGTCCCCGCCCCCCAACTTCAGACACCAATCATAAGTCCAGGTTGTCACCTGGCTTCTGACAGACGAGCTACAGATTGGAGTTTGCAGTGGCCCCTCCTTGGGTTCAATTAGTTTGCAAGAGCAGCTCACAGAACTCAGAAAAACATTTTACTTACTGGATTACCAGTTTATTACAAAAGGATAGAACTCAGGAAAAGCCAGATGGAAGAGATGCATAGGGCGACGCATGGGGAAATGGTGCTGAGCTCCCACACCCTGCTGAGCTCGCCAATCCCAGAACCTCCACGTGTTCACCAACCCAGAAGCTCTTAGAACCTTAAAATGGAGGCTTTATCACTTAGGTGTGATTGATTAAATCATTGGCCATTGGCTACCGATCCAACCTCCAGTCTCTCTCCCCTCCCCAGAGGTGAGGGGTTGGGGGTATGTTGAGGCGGGACTGAAATTCCCAGCCCTCTAATCACAGGGTTGGCTCTCCTGACAACCAGCCTTAGGTGGTGCCCAAAGTCACTCATTAACATAACAAAAGACACCTTTGTGGCTCTCCTCACTTAAGAAATGCTGAGGGTTTCAGAAGCCCTGTGCCAGACATGGGACTGAAGACCAAACATATATTTATTATAAATCACAGTGTCACAGCAGCACCCAAATTAAGCACAGAAGCCTGGTCAAACCGGCTGAGTGGCAACACTTTAAAAAATAGAAATGAGTGAATCAACTGTCATCCAGATCTCTTCGCTTGTCCAGGACCCATCAACAAACAGCGGTTAAGGCGCTGACAAAGCCATATCACGGCCAAGTAGTGGAAGTGGGGGCACAGAGGGACAGTCATCCCTCTGAGGCCCATGGTTTGTGTCTGGGGCAGGGAGAAGCCATGGGACAGCGACTTAGTGGTGGAGAAGCCATGAAAACGCCCCCACCATCTGGTCCTCAGCCCTCACCAACCATACCACCTCCCACTCTCCTTGCTTTCCTAGCCTCCTTCCTCCCTGAGCACATCAAGCTCCTCCCACTGGGCCATCGCTCCTGCTCTTCTCTTGGGTGGCTCTCACTCTCACTTCATTCAGGTCCCTGCACAAATGTCACTTCCCCTTCCATGTGAAATTAAATTCCCTAGCTTCTTAGTCTACTTTCCATTTCTATTGCACCATCACCACAAGATACCATAGTCAATATGCTTGTCTGACTCCTCAAAGAGAATGTGAGCTCCCCAAGGGCAGGGATTTTGTGGGCCATTTACTTTTATACCCCAATACCCAGAACAGTGCCTGGCATATAATAGATATTCCAGAAATGTTTGTGAAATGAATGAATATTGAATGGCCAACTCAAACCACCAGCCATGTGCTACTATTCAGTGTATATTCATCAGAAGATCCTCACTGAAGAGCAGATACTTTAAAGTTTTCCCTTGTGGAAGAGTAACTCTCTCTCTGAGGAAGCCATGTTCTTAGACAAAAGAAGCACCACCACTTCCGGAGTCCAGAAGTGCATGGAAGGGCCCAGAAGACCTGAGACCGCTCTAGCCTGGGGACATCAGCTGAATCAACCCTGGGCCATATGGAGTGCATGGAGAACGTGGAAGAGAAACTCTGGAACTCTGCTGGGTACATCTACTCTCTAACGTGAAGTGTGCTTCCAGGAAAACTTCCTCACATACCATTAGTGTAACTCATTTCAGTGATCAAATCTCCTGTCTCTGGACCCATACCCTACAGGAAGGCACCTCTGCCTCATAATCCTTCATAAGGAGGAATCCAGTTTTGTCCGCTTGGCTAACTGAGAGATCAAGAAGCAATCACATCATTCCAATGGGAAGTTACTCTGGATGGTACCATTGCTCACAGTTCTCATGAGTCTTGTCAAGCTTTGTTTCATCAAAGTGAAGCCCATGAACTATCAGTATCAACATCACATAGGAGCAGGACCTGAAGCTCTGAGAAAGAAACCAAAGGGTCTGCTATTTCAACCAGCACTTGGGAAGTTGTTTGCACAGTAAAGTCTGACAATAGTTATAGATGAGTTAAAAATATAATACTAGAATACAAGGCCTGTAGGCAGTCTGAATAGTCTCATAACCAGTGAAAACAGGTGGGGGGGTTGCATGATTCTACTTATACGAGGTATCTAAAATAGTCAGATTCATGGAAGCAAAATATGGTGATTGCCAAGCTGGGGGAGGGGGGAAAGGGGTATTGCTAATTAACAGGTATAAAGTTTCAGTTCTGCAAGATGAAGACATTCTAGAGATCCGCTGAACAACACTGTCCCTATAGATAACAATACTGTATTGTCACTTAATCTGTTAAGAGAGTAGATCTCATGTTAAATGTACTTATCACAATAAATTCAAAAACAAGACAAAACAAAACAAAACAGGTGGGGGCTGCTGATTAGCCCTTAGAGTCTCTGCAAAACAAGACCAAGCTGCCTCTGGGGCCAGACATAGACTTTAACTGGGATGAGCAGACAAAAGAATTGAAACATCCTCCTCCCATATACCGCTTACCATTGGGGAAAAGCCGAGTGGTACACAACTGGTTCACTTTTGCTGAGTGGCCAGGGGAGGTGTGAGGAGGGGAAGCGCTGGTGGGGACTGGCAGGCTGCCAGAGGCTCTGGCTCCCCAAACTGGCTCATCTTCAGCATTGAGGGTGTTAGTCACAGGTCCTGGAGGGTTAGCAGAAGTGAAATCTGGAGTGCCCCAGGACCCTGGGCAGTATTCCGGAGCCCACTGAAATCCTAAATTAATCCTACCCAGGTAATAACATGTACTTGCAAGCCTTCTTCTGATGCTTTAAAAAAAAAAAAATTTTTTTTTTTTTGAAAGTAAACCATTTTCACAAAGTTGGAAGAATATTAGTGAAGGTTAGTCAGACGAAGGAGAGTAGACTTTGCATTAATAGAGCAAAATAAAGAGCCATTGTTGGTGTCCATGGGCTCCAGATTCAATGGCTAAGATTCTGAACAGGATCAAGTGGGATTCACCTGCTCAGTGTCTCAGATTGACTTTCTTTTGACTTGGGTAGGTGGATGATGGCTATCCCTGCAACACACACACACACACACACACCCTGAGATGCAGCTCAGAATGATTATATGATTATGCTATCATTGGAGAAACAAAGAATTTGTTTTATGGTCATTTTGTTTGTTCCAAACACTAACTGATGCCTCCCCATTTGTTCTCAGTTTGACTCTGTGGCCGATATATCTGATGTGTCAAGCAATGTTACCCTAAAAAGTTACACCATGCACTTTGAGGTACCTCTGTGTGCTGCATGAATGCATGATCTTTTGCATGATGTGTTGACTGCACAATGAAAAGCAGGAACATTTTGTTGATTGGACCATCTAAATCAAACCTCAGATATTTGGAGCAGCTAGATTTTCTTATGGCACATTCTAGGTTCTAATCATATAGTGCCTTTGTCTTTCTGATATTAATACAGGACCTGATT
This sequence comes from Halichoerus grypus, assembly GCF_964656455.1. Lineage (NCBI taxonomy): Eukaryota > Metazoa > Chordata > Mammalia > Carnivora > Phocidae > Halichoerus > Halichoerus grypus. The sequence goes on along the minus strand of NC_135718.1, from coordinate 140,323,730 downwards.
TATTTTGAAGGCTGAATTTCATAATGAATAGAACAATATGAATGAGAAGAGAGGGTGGGAAGAGTCCATTTCCTTACACAAATCCAGGAGTTTTAAAATATAATACAACCGTGTTCACTTGGCAACCATGAGAGACCATTATTAACTTTGCTCTGGGAAAGCATTGAACTCAAGACACAGGCTCTGTGGTGACACTCATGAGGGGATTACTTTGTTAACCCAACCTCTATCTCCTTCACCCCACCACTTCGCAAAGCAGCAAGCTCTTATCTACAGGGAACAACAGCCAAAGCACTAGGGCTTGAACTCCCTAGGTGCTAAGAACACTGGGTGTCTAATATGACTATTACTTTATCATCTCACCCTTACCAAGAAACCAGGGGCCACAGTATTCCAGATGAGCTAAGTTCTGTAGTAGGATATGGTGTGTTCCTTCATTGACAATGTGTGACACACAGTTTTCTGTCCTATTTCAAACCCATTTTCTTCAGATTCTAATCACCAACAGCAACTTTCTTTTCAGGGATTAGCTGATACCAAAATTCCCCGGTCCGGGACACCCATCAGTATTAGGAGCAACCGGAGCATATCCGTACTTCGGATCCCAAGTCAGAGCCAAATAAGCCAAACCTGTTCCCAAGGCTCTCTCCCCCGCAGTGTCAGCCAACTCATGGACATTCAAGACAAGAAAGTCTTGATCGATGAATCGCTGTGGGAAACCATCATGGGCCATGAGAGTGGATTGGTGAGTTTTGAGCGTACGATGTCAGCCTTTAACAAAACACTTACTGAGTACTTTTTATATTAAACTGATAGACTATCAATCAATGGCAAACACTATTGACAGTGAATGTCCTAATCAATGACGATTGGCTTATGTTTCAGTATGTGGATGAAGAGGACCTGATGAACGCCATCAAGGGCTTCAGCTCTGTGACTAAAGAGCATACCACGTTCACCGACACCCACTTGTAAAGGATGGAAACTTGCAAGACAAAAAGCTGCAAGACCTGCTCCTTACCCCCTCCCCACCGGGTTGTCGCTGACTGGACACACCATACATGCTAAAAAGCATTGCTTCTTATTCTGTAATCCTTTTTTAAAAAACAAGGCTTGTTTTTGAAATTGTTCCTCCTTAATAGAGCTCTGTTTTTCTGGTGGTCTGAAATAAGGGATACTATCAGTATGGAAATTCTTATTTTGCTCTTATTTGGTGGAAGCTAAATAGCATGTAATTTTCATTTGGCTCAAACAGTGACTCCATTGGTTAAATGAATAATTAGTGACAACTTCAAATTGGCCCACAGTTGTTACAAGTAAGTGAAGTTACTAGTTTAAAAACAAAGCAGTTTTTCTGAGAGGATATCACTACTGCTCCTTTCACTCCCTTATTCCTGTGCAATCTTGTAAGAACATGATCCTGTAAGAAGAATTCGCATGATCATAGCTACAAAATAAAATGCCAGTTTCAGGCCAAAAGCTGAACCAGTTAGAGAAAAACAAACTGCACTGAGGGATACACACTGGACTGAAAGTTCAATTTAGTGGCAATGTTTAGGGATAAGTACCAAACTTAACTGAAAAAAAAAAAGTTTTCACCAACCTTTTGCGAGAGCACTGCATAAACTTATAAACCTCTGTTCTTGCATTTGTGAATCTTCTGAAAAGGACTAAAGAGCTATTTCCCATGTATTTTACATGGTTTTGAAACTACAGTACTTTCCATAAAATTCTGTCAATTCGCTGAATACCCAGGGATGACATCTTCAATTTAACACCTTTCACTTGGTTACATATTTGCATTATTCAATTAGCCCATGTGGAATTTAAAAAGGAAATATTTCGTGCTCCTTCCAGCTTTGAAATCGTTTAAATTAACATTTATACGTAAATGTTACATAAGCGTATATATTCTATGTATAGCTATGTGTCTATTACTCTGGACTGTGTCCCTTCATTTCACTCTCTGTTTTAGCCCTCGAGTCACTAAGAGCGGAGGATATTCCACAGTTCCAATTTCCATGGGTCAAAGTTTGTCATCTGCTCTATTTGAATTAGTCATTGGTAAAAGTCCTACAGCAAAAGACATTTTTTTTCTAAGTCATCAACATAAAATTAAAGGTATTTAAGTTTGTTCTTCACGGAAAACAACGTAAAAAACAAAACAAAACAAAATGAAACAAACAAAAACACCTGTCTTCCTTATTCTTAAAGGTCTACTTAATGATGCCAGGAAACTATTTTGAATCTATAGGTCTCATACACGATTGTCTGACAGCATTTTGTGAGTTAATCCAGGGGTAGGTGGATTTTCCCAAAGCTGAACTAGCAAAAATTTGTAAAATAAGGGATAACATTATTCTGCCTCAAAACAAGTCAGATTGTGGACTCTGGGGGGGGTACTGAGGCTTTAACCAAATCTGTGGAAGAACAGCTCGTCAGACTGATCAACTCCCAACAAACCTTGCCAACTCTAAGTGTCAAAAGCACATACCAGTATTAAACAGAAGTTCTGCTCCCTTGTTAGAACTACTATAAGCAAACGAATCTGAAATAATTGTGCACCGTTGGCAGTGGATGTACAAATTATAAGATTTTTTTTTCTCGCCAAAAGTTTTATATTTTCTTAAATGGAAACACGGGATTGGCTAATTTAGTTTACTGGTTTTAATTCCATTTGTTGATTCTGGGTCAAGAAGTTGTTTAAAGCTGGTACAAGTGAGCCTTAACCAAGGCTGAGTTTCTGAGTCACACGAGCTACTTAAGGTACGTAGGGAAAATGTGCTTTTTTTCAGTTATAAACTTGCATCTTTATCCTGGGTCTACTCTTCTGCAAGTATGATTTGCTGGTCACAGGTGGATTTAGGAGATTGAGGTCTTCCTCATTTTTGAAAAATTAACTAGATACCTTTATCACAATTGAAAACTTTTTATAAAATGGTTTCCTCACATTGCTACTTTTTGAGAATTTATTTATTTATTCATGAGAAAGAGAGAAAGAGAGGTAGACGGAGAAGAAGCAGGCTCCCTCCAGAGCAGGGAGCTGGACACAGGGCTCGATCCCAGGACCCTAGGATCACGACCTGAGCCGAAGGCAGACACTTAACCAACTGAGCCACCCAGGCACCCCCTATCACAATTTAAAACCCAAAGAACACAAATAGAGAAGTGCAGGGGGTTTTATATTAAATCATTCTCCATTTAAGCTAATTAGACATTTAGTTATTACATGAATTCACTTAGCTGCATCATTTACATTGTGATCCCATAGCTGGACAGAAGCTTGTACGGCTCCCACCAAGAACACTGCCCCCCTGTAACACTCTGAACCTTACTTTCCTCTCTTTCAGAGAAGCCCAAGATTTTGTTATTTTAAGTGGTATTGTGTACCAAGCCTCGTTGAACTGTAGACGCATCCCTAGAGGCTGACTCAATTGTCTGCCACGGGCTGAGGCATCAGTGCTTTTCAAAGTTTTCGGGGGTTCCAGGGTGGGCAGCCAGGGGTGGAAAGCAACCGGGAGGCGCTCATGGGCTGAGCGATCGGGCGCACCACTCCTCCCGGACTGAGCAAACGAAGAGCAGGTCTCTACGAATCCCTTTAAGTTGGTTCTAAATCTCCTGACACAGGTCTGACCACTTGCAGAGGCCACATTCCCAGCTTCGGAACTACTGTTATTCCTAATATCAGCTGTTTGGTAAGAGTGCGTAACTATGCTTTTATAAGCTCTATTAAAAATTGTATTTATAGATGATCTGTTGTCATTTCCACTAAATGGAAAACCTAAATATGAATCTGTCAGCGTACCTGATGCTGATCTAAAAATCATGCTGGCATCAATATAATTCTTCTTGAACAACCTGTAAATAAAACATAGGCCAGATGGAATAATTCAGTGATAAGGAACTTAATTATGTCACATGAGTAGTTTATTTCCAATGCACAAATATCATGTAAATTCATCTCAAGATGGTTTGCTTAATTGTTCAATGTAAACCAAGTTTGATTTATGAAAACACACTAATAGCTCTGAGTTAGATTTACAATTTACACATAAATAATGATGATAAAGGTAAGCCCATTTAAGAAAACGGGATGTTCTGGATAATCTCTCAACCATCGGTGTCCATTAGGATCAACGGTGGCGCTTTTTTTCAAAGTGTGGGTCCCGCCCACCAGATTCGAACTTGGCAGGTCTGGAGGGAGGCCCCGGCAGTTTCCTGTGCGTACGCTGAGGTCAATGTCATGTTCTCAGCCTTGACGAGAAAGCCAGGAACAAGACCACAGGCTCCCAAAACAGGCAGACATGGGTTCCAAAGTTGGCTCAGTAGCTGACAAGCCTTGGGGCTGGCTAAGTTATTTCTCCTCAGTGATCGCATCTATGAAATGGGGGGGGCAATACCTATCCAACAGGTACGACACTACTTCTGAGAACTGCTTTCAAGTACAGAATTAGTTGAAACACTCTCTTCATCGTGAGAATTCTAATTCTGTTCTTGTTTTTCATCAAACACGAAGTATACAGATTCAGCTCAAGTTTGTTTTCTTTTTTTCGGTCACAAAAATACCTAATGAGGTAGGCAGAAGGAAAATGCTTAGGCCTGGCAAGGATCATCTGCTCAAGGTGCCAATGGCAGCTAGACTCAAACCCCTGTCTGAGCATCAAGGTTCAAACTCTTGGAGTGAGCGAAATAAAAAAGATCTGACTCGTAGTAGACTGCAACCTGTGGTAGAGTGAGTTGCCTTTTTATGGGATTTTACTATGTAATAGTCTCCTCCACCCCTGCCTCCCCCATGGCCTTTTACTCTTGGAAAAGGCTGGTTAAATACATTTTTTTCGTTCATTTTCTTACTTGCCCACCCACCTTTTACATGACTGTGATAAGGAGAAAGAAGGCTCCAGAGAGAATGACAAATCCTTAGCAATATGGCAGTGAGGTTTTGCCGGACTCTTCCTCTCGGTGAGAATGTAAGTCAGCCTTCGTGCCGTGTTCCGGTCTCCCTCTGCCCTCCCCCCTTCTGACCATGGGAAGGAGACTCGAACCAACGAGGTGTACTTTGAAGGTGTACCTCAAACAGCATAACTACTCCTTAAATAACCAAGAACACATAGTCTTAATCATTTTTATTAGACTTCATTGATAAATAAATACAAGAGAGGTGTTGTGAAACCACTAGCAATATAGTAAACTTTAAAGAATTTATTTCAATTTCACTCACTTATATTTCTTGGAAGGGGAATATATACATTATTCACCAGTAAATGCTTAATGCTTTAAATTTACAATTGCCCTATGTGCAGAAACTTGACAATTATTCCAATTAAATGAAAAAAAAGGTAAAAAAATTTTTGTTCTCATAATTCAAAATATATTTTAAAATAACATTTGTATAGCAGCCAAAACCTTTAACCAAAAGTTGAGAACTGCAGTCTCAGAAGCTTAATAAAATGGCCACATTCTGACTTAATTATTTTCATTATTAATAGTTGGGCGGGAAACACACGGCCCCTAAATCAAACAAGGCAGACCGACAACTAGTACGGTTTCCCTTCTGGGCACTCACAGCTCTAACCTTGATTATCATTTTTACTTCATCTGTTCAAACACAGATAATTGCTCCAACTTTAAAGAAAGTTTAAATGGACTTTGGGTATTTAATATTGGTGATGCTTGCTAAGATTTAAGAACTCCAAAAATGAGAATCAGAAAATGACCCACGATTTAAGAAAAATACCTGAAGGGACTGCCTACTACACAGTGTAATGTGGTGTTCAACATCAATAGTGTTTCTGAATTAGATGATATTTTTTCACAAACATAGCACCTCATTAAGTATCTGGTAAACACATGGCAATCACAATAAGTGTTGGGAGACTATCCAAAGAGATTTAATGTGATTCGCTTCACGTAACAATGAAAGACAAATCTCAAGCATAATCAAGATTAGGAAGGCAATCTGTTGGTCCCCTGCCCTCAGGGATGCTCATCTACAGTGGGCACCATCTTATGAAGACTTGGTACATTGCTTCCAAAACCCAGAGAGTAGCTGAACATTGAAATGGACTCTTGCTTTACAAATGATCTGTTAAATGTGCTTGTAAAACTAAAAAAACTTTCCAAAAGGTCCAAAGAGATAGAATTATTTTATCTCCTTACTCCAGGTAATTCTGTTAAAAAGATACTGAATGAACTCCAGTTTTAATTTGTAAAGTTTTGGTGTAAAAGCTAATGTACTGAAATCCAGTAAAGTTTTGAACTTTCATCTAAATTAACAAAACAACTATTTATTTTGGTGAGTTTTCACAAGCTGTATTCTTGACCTGAAGAATCGCTTTTTTTATGCCGAGGAGATGGAGTGGTCTTCGTAGGAGACGGGGATGCAGTACCGGGTGAGTCCGTTCCTCCGTCAGAAGTACTCGGGGATGATGCCAGATAGGGAACTTTCTTTCTTCCAAGGAATCCTCCTCCTTCAAATCCCCCTTTCTTCCGTAACTCCACTCTATTATCATTTTCTTCTTCTGAGGACCTCTTCTTGGATTCTAGACCTTCAGCTATCTTATGCACTTCCAATCCACTATCTGATTCTCTCAAACTTTTTATTTCTGTTCCAGGAGACTTTCTCTCCGATACATTACATTCCCCTGTTCCCCGCTTTACTTCAGCTTGTATTGGACCCACGTTACCATTTTCAGGGACAGCTCTTTCTACATTTCTGTTCAAATTAATAGTCTGGAAGTCCCTATAACTGTGAAAGCTCTCAGTCCTCCTTGCTCTTGCTAACAAGGGACTCTCTCTGTAAGGCCTCATGGAACCGTAAGTAGCTGCTTCATGGATGGTTTCATGGTGCTGGAGCTGAAGGCTGAAACAGAGTTTTTAAAAATTATAGTTCAGATTTCTTTCTGGGATTTTTCAGGGGCACATCTCATTAATTAACTACCAATGAAAAGACATTATTTAAATATTAAAGAATGATATATCCTTATTTCTATATACAAAAATTTACTTAGTAAGTACTCTATATATTATGCATTAGTGGGTGCATAGGTCTATGTGTATCAAATTACCAGTGCAAATAACACCACACATATATTCAGTCCAGCTGGATTCCTGAATAGCTGAAAAAAGCGAAGGGGGAAAAAAGCCTTTAAAACCAATGCGGAACTAGTATAATTTAGTATTTGGTCCTCAGCTCAAATTTTGGAATTTTTAAAAATGTGGGAACTAGAAGATATACTATGCCACTGTATTAAAAGTACATAATAACTAAATGTAAGATGAGACAGATGATGTAATCACTTTGATTAATATGCCCCTAAGGCAATAGGGACAAAAGTTCCACATACTGTCCAAGGTGACATGTGGTTTTTCTAATTTCCTTTGAATGAACTCTTGATCGCATAATAGGCATCCAGATTGGCAGCGATTCACAAGTATTAAAGGGAAAATATGTTCTTCTATGAAAAGAATCAGATATGCTTGAGGATGAGAAATTTAGCAAAATTTTTTTAAAAACTGAGTACCAACATGAAGTCTGAATGAAAAATGTACCTTGAACAACATGGCTTTCAACAACCATGTGACTATGGCAGCTCAGCCAATTTTCCCAAAAGCAATCAGTTGAACTTCTGACACAATACCCAACCCTGGCACCCACCTCGAACTGGATTCGCGGAGACGGCCGTGCTGAAGCACGGAAGTGGCCGGACTGATGTTAGGAGTCGCACAGCGAGACGTGCTCAGATCGCACTGATCCAGTAATTTGAGCAGCTCCTCCTCAGTGGGACCGCCTGCGTCTTCGGGAAACACACCCTCATTACCACCACTTCTGTCAAAAGCTCACTCTGTGCCCAACAGCTGCCCGCACGGAACCTACCCTTCTCCTCGCTTTTGTTCACCATATCCATGGCGGTGGTCAGGTCCCACATCTGGATGCTGCCGTTCGTGTGGCCCGTGAACAAGTAGCGCCGGGGCCGGGAGCCCATCCTGCTCGACCCCTCACATTCTCTCACGGTGAATGACGATATTGTTGTGCAGTCAACAGCCTGGATCTCACAGATCCTGCAAAAGATAGTCGTATATATATATAGCTGTAAATCATGGGCAACAACTAACACTTTGTAAGTCAGATTTTTGAAATCAATTGCTTCCTTATGAAGACATTATATATGTAAGACATTTAAAATGTTCAAGGCAAGTCGACAGAAATAAAATTCAAGACTTGTTTGAGTGTGTAGAAAAGGCGCTTATAAAACAATAATTTAAATAACTGAAATAATGCAAATAATTTAAGTCAACCTTAAAAGAAAAACAGAAAGAACCTTGATGGGAATTGAGTAATTCTTTAAAAGGAAGTTATAAAACTAAAATGGCAGAAAGAAACAAAGCAACTAGGCATGAAACTAGAAGACCTTGAGAAGTCATTAAAATTTATGTGCAGGGACACCTGGGTGGCTTAGTGAAGTGGCTGTCTTTGGCTCAGGTCATGAGTCCAGCGTCCTGGGATCGAGCCCCGCATCAGGCTCCCTGCTCAGCGGGAAGCCTACTTCTCCCTCTGACCCTCCCCCTGCTTGTGTTCCCTCTCTCGCGGTCTCTCTCTCTGTCAAATACATAAATAAAGAAAATCTTTAAATAAAATAAAATTTATGTGCAAATTATAAGTCTGAAACCAGAAAAAAATGTATAGTTGTATGGAGAAGTCTAAGTAGCATCCTCCATTAGGATAATATTCTTAACTTTTCTGAAGCATTTTTATAACTACTTCATTGATTTTCATAAAGGATAAAAGAACCTAAGAACAATTATCCACATCTGACAAACGAGGAAACCAAGGAATAATGTCAGCAAATGATTTGCCAGTCATTTAAGAGTTGACTGAATTGCACTTGATTGAATTATTTCTCCCAGACTACTTCAAAACAGATGGGGCTTATAAAAAAAAAAAATTAAGAACAATTAGTACCAGGCAAATGCAAGGTCAAAAAGTAAAGGAGGAAGGGGAAATACAATCCTGATCAACGTAAGAAACATAAAAATAGAATATGAAGCAGCTGAGCTTCCTAGCAGGCAGGGCAAAAAGTGATGACAGGGGAGAGGGGTTAACTACTGGATGCCCACATACAGTGATAGAGGCTATCCTAGTCTCACTCCTAATCTAAGGGAAAAGTTTTCAATATTTCACCATTGAGTATAAAGTTTACTGTAATTGTTTTTATAAGTATTATTTTCAGATTTAAAAAATCTGTCCTTTTAAGCACTCAGATTCCTTTTTTAAAAATCATAAATGGGTGAACTATCAATGTTTTTTCTGTGTTTATCAAGATGATCACAATTTTTCTTAATATAGTGAATTATATTTATTTTTAATAACACCTGTAAATTGACATAAAATATTTTTAAATCTAGATTACTGTTTACATTTAAAATAAAATAAACTAAAATGAAACACTATAAACCTATGTGCTTGAAAACAAACATGATTTTGCTTTTTGTTTTTCCTGTGGGCTAGATTCCTTAGAATTACTGCTTCCTTTAAAATGTTGACAAGGTTTGCTCCCTGCCCACTTTCAATAAAACCTGATTTCATTTTACTTCTCACTATTAAGAATCTGAACTGTCTGAACTGTCTTTAAACAAAACCTTTGCTTCACATTAGCTTCCTAAAGGGTTGATTTCCTATTTAATTCTATGAAGTATTTCGGATTATTTTTATAAACATACCTTTTCCACTGGAATTGTAATGTAAAAATTATGAAATTTGTTTTGTTATGCAGAGATTATAATTGATTATAACACACTGCTACTGTTTAAAGTGATAGAAGAGGGGGGGCCTGGGTGGCACCGTCGGCTGAGCTTGCAACTCTTGGCTTAGGCTCGGGCCTGGTCTCGGGGTTGTGATCGAGTCCCGTGTCAGCTCCACACTCCAGTGCGGAGTCTGCTTGGTTTCTCTCTCCCTCTCCCTCTGCCCCGCCCCACTCCTGCTTGATCTCTCTAAAATAAGTAAATAAATCTTTAAGTATCAGAAGAGGGAGAACACTAGAATTGAACAAGGATATGAAATACTACATCGTTAGAGGACGTTATGCAGCAGTTTTAATAAAGGTTTGGCAGCATCTTCACTGAATATGCAGAGAACACAATAAATCACAATGATTTATAACATTTCTCAAGATAATTTAACTTCTAACTACATTACAGGCTTCTAACACATTTTCTTTAAAAAAAACAAGGTGACAAAAAGATAGTTTAGTATATAAAAATCATTTTCTGGGATCAATTAACAACTGCTGATGACTACATGCAATGGACTTTGATGGAGAGAAAATATATCTCCAAGAGATTATTCATTAAAATATCAGAGACCAAACGCTGAAGGGTAACAATATCAGTAGCATCTGTAACATTAATATGAAAATCCATAACCTTCTTAATGACTACTAATAGGAATTCTACCTTTTTCACTTGCTTGCATGCAAAAGATCTTATGCTTTTAAAGAAGAGAAATGTACAACTCAATCTGTTTGAAGCTATATGTAATAATTTAAAAGAAGTCAAATTTCACTCAAATGGAAAAGGAAGGGGAAAATAACTTCTATTGTGCATCTGTTAGTGTCAGGGACCACACAAGATATTTCATGTTTTTAACTCATTCTATCTTATGACATCCTGCCAAGGTAGGTGAACTTTATTTTATAAAGAAACTGGGGGCTCAGAGAAACAAAGTAACAAGTTGAATTTACATAGCTAGTAAGAGCAAGTACCAAAATTAGAATTTAGTTCAGCTGTCTGCCATCAAATTCATGGCTTCCTGATCTCTCACTTGTCCTTCTTAACTGTCCACAGCATCAGTGAAAATCTTAAATAAATGCTAGAGGATAAGGCCTAAATACTCTGTCTTAATCTTAAGCTAAAACAATCACAAGATAATGACTAGATTTCTTTTTTCAACAATTCGTTTCTGGTAGTACTCTTTCATCAGTATGCCAAATTATTTAACAGGTTCCTTAAGACAAAAGTGACTTCTGAATATAAACACCTCTACAGTAAAGTCTTACCTTTTCCCAGTCGATGAGAGTCTTACAAACAGTTTGTTGGTGATGGGAACAACCTTCTGGATAAACACCTGTTGATCATCTCGCTCTCCAAAAGGCCCTTGGTCAGAACACAGACAACGTCAAAACAAGTTAACTGAAATTCAGTCGGTTTCATTGAACAAAAGGAACGTTAATATCAATACCAAAGGGGGGAAAAAAAGGATTTTTTCATGCTATCACTCTATGACTATAGTGATATGCACTGTATTGTGCATTCCATGTCCACGTCAGACACAGAAGGAAGGACTGCAAGTACTCCAACTGGCATTAAACCTTTTTTAAAAATACATTAATATTTCAAGTTATATTTTATGCACTAAGGCCATTAAAGCTGACGGCATTAATTTGCATAAGACTATACATTAAGTAAGAGTACTAGAATGAGACCTGTTAAAATATAGGCTCTACATCGTTTATCTTTGAGAATGTGCTCGGTTTCTTATAACTTCAGAAAAAGGATATATAAGTAAAATTATGTATTACAGATTTTTCTTTTTGTAAGGCCACATATTTATTTATATATATTATATATTTATTTATATATATTTATTTCTCTTAAAGAAATAAAGTACAACTTCATTAATTTTAATCAAAAGCTTGTTGCATCCTGCAAGGTTTTCAATTAAAAAAAAAAAAGATTCAATTATTTTTACTTGATTGTACTTGGCAAGGCAGGTAAATAGCTCATGTATTTTAGAAAGATTCTGAACAACATAAAAAAAAAGTGTTTCAGGGAAAACTTAAACATAAAATTCTAGTAATTCTCATTATCATACTCATTAGCTAAAATAATACCAACTCATTATTCACAAAAAGTATGTGATGTATGACATAATTTTACCTTACATGAATCATACCTAATTAATAAATGGAACAACATCTTTATTAGCTAGCAAATACCTACACTATCTTACTATGTGCCACAGTAAGTGCTTTGCAAGTAACTCATTTTAATCATCATGACAACCACATAAGGGATACACTATTATTATCTTCATTTTATAGATGAGAAAAGTAAGGCATCAAGAGATTAGTGAACCGAAGATCTCACAGGTCCTGCCTAATGGAACTGGAGTTCACACCCAAGATGTGGGAAAATGATCTGTCTCTGTGAAGACCGTGCATGTGTGTGTGTGAGAGAGAGAGAATCCATATGCACATGTGTCATACGGTGTCACGAGGGACAAATCACACCAACTTCATATACTTTTTGCTGAAATCATAGCCTTGTGATATATCATTTCCTGAAAGCCATAATGATGTCGTCAAGACAAGTGCCGGCCCTTTTCTAGCTTCAAATTTTATTTTCAGATTATCAGCAATAAGAGGAAAAAAAATTTCAAGTGTCAAATGTGCACAGCTATCACAGCTTTTAATTATAAACTAAAGTGGTTAGCATTTGGAGATATCATTTAAATAAGGAAATGATAAATAGATGAAAACTTTGCTCTCAACTTTTTAAACAAAAAATGCTGTAATCTGAATTTATAGAACTAAGTAAGAAACACATTGAATTTGTTTTAAATGAGTTTCAAAATTAAAGTGAAAAATTTTATATCTGAGAGTCAGTTTTAGGTTTCTACTACAGTTAACATACTACTTCTGGGTTGCCCATAAAGTATTTGAAAATGCCCCCAAATTATCTCACCCACCTATGTCGTTTCCAGAGGAATAGCTTCCATGACTTTCTGTCTCCTCCAGAGACAGTATCTTGAACGACGCTAACGGAGTAGAACCTGGCTGAGTAGAGATCATTCCTCTGAATCGTGTTACTGTCCATGTCCGGACATGATTATTATCTGCACACACTAGGAAAGAAAACAAAAAAAGTTGTTAAATATAGATTATAAAAGCACCAACAAAATCACTTTTATAAACACATTTTAACTTTTTAACTATGATCTATCTTAAATAGATCACAGCATATTTTGAGTGGCAAATGACATACTTATCCTATAATTATGCTTAATCTGTACCTGGCCAACAAAACTGAAAGAACTGATTACAGTTTACCTTGCTACAAATATAAGATATGTAAGTAAATCCATGGGTCCTTATAAAAGTAGCCTGTAGAATATAAATGTAAAAAAGGTAAAAAAAAAAAAAAAAAAAAAAAGTGTGTGCAAGAGAAAAGATGCTGAATATTATTCTGTTCTGTGGCTAAACTACATAGTAAATGAGTTGCCTAGTTTATTTTTTTCAACCACTGAAACTGCTTATGTTAAATATTAAACAACCTAGATCAGGAGTTATTGAAAATTTACTGGTACAAATTACACTTGGCAAAAAGCTTGTATCACCCATTCCTAGTTATATTAGGGAAAATTAAAATAAAGTTAAGAACTATTTTTATGTAAACTAAGAGAGTCTGCATTTAAGAAACAACTAGCTTCTTTTTTAATGTAAATAATTTTAAGTGGATATATATTGAGATATCTAACAAGTACCCCACCTCTGTTGTTTTTTCATCTGAGTAACTACTCCTTTAGAAAATATAAACTGGGCGCCTGGGTGGCTCAGTCGTTAAGCGTCTGCCTTTGGCTCAGGTCATGATCCCAGGGTCCTGGGATCGAGTCCCGCATCAGGCTCCCTGCTCAGCGGGAAGCCTGCTTCTCCCTCTCCCACTCCCCCTGCTTGTGTTCCCTCTCTCGCTGTGTCTCTCTCTGTCAAATAAATAAATAAAAATCTTTAAAAAAAAAAAGAAAAAGAAAATATAAACCAACTGGTATTATTAATGTAAAAAAATGTACTTTTGTGGCATGCCTTATTTAAAAAATGTACTTTTGAAAAAAAAAAATGTACTTTTGTGGCATTCCTTTTTAATGGAAAAGTGCAACTTATGTGGATTCCAGAGAATGTGCTATTATTAGCAATGAGCTATGAACTCACCAGTAAATACTAAGAAAGTATCCAAACTTTCTTAAACACACACCTTTCCTACTGGGTAAATTGCCATAGTTGCAAATTTTAAACAAAACTTTAGAAATTTAATTTTAACAAATAGCAATAAAAATTCAAAGTATACAGGTGTTTACTTATGTAACAAAATTCTCATGTCTCAGGATGCCGGTTTCTGGTGAAAAAGGAGACATTTAGTTCTTCGCTGTTTAATCAGCTTCATGGAAAATAATTTCCTGATTTCACTATTAAGCTTACTAGGATTCAGAAAAATACCTTAAAGAGAAAAGAAAATACCTTAAACACTTTAAGTGATTCAGTAGGCAATTATTACTATATTGTTAAAATTAATCACTTAAGTTTTTAAGACATGAAAACTAACACTATCAGAAAAAGAATGTTGTTACATATATATTGATATCCACCAGGTGGCAGAATAATGTAACTCAGTAAACATAAAAATACTCTAGATTTTTAGCTCAACTGGACATTTTTCTTGACAAATTTATTTAAATTTCAATCCTGCATGAAATATTTGATGTTAAAATGCACATTTCACTATGCAGTTCTCTGGCACCTCATCCTGAAATAACATCACCACCACCAAAATAATAGCAATTACTACTGAGTCTAAGTATGGTCATTTAAACATCACAATAACCTTGCACAACAGTCTTATTTTCTCACAGGATCCAATTACCTCATTTTACATAATATTTATTCAGCATCTTTTATGTGTCAAGAAGTACGGTAAGTGTTGAGAACAGAGTAAGAACTTCTGTTACTGTAAAATTTACATTCCAGAAGAGAGAGACAGATGACAAACAAGCAAACAAAACAACATGATCCAGTGATAAGTCTATGAAGAAAACAAATAGAGATGGTGACAGAGAAAGTGACCTGGATAGAGGTTTGGCTAATTGAGACAGGGTGGCCTCACTGAGGAGGTACTAGAAATGGACCTGAATGACAAAAAGGCAGCCAAACAAATATCTAGGGGTGAAACATTTCAAATAAAAAGAAGTGCAAAAGTTCTGAGGCATTTTTAAGAAATCAAAAAGCCAAAGGGTTAGGTTGTTGTGAGCAATACGAAAAGTGACGTGAAGGGTAGAGAGGAAAAGAGGCTTGAAAAGACAGGACCCATAATTGGAAAAACCCTATTAGTTTATTTATCCTGCATTTAATCGGAAGCCATCGGGAATCAGATACAGTTTACATTTTTAAAAGATATTTCTGGCTCTATGTACCATAAGGAACATGTACCATAGAGAGGCAAGAGAGAAACAGGCAAAAAACTTGAGCTCAGTGATGTAGGGGAGAAATGATAAAACTACCAGGTTGGGCAGCAATGGACACCGAGTGATCAGATTAGTGACATACATTGAAGCAAAGCTGAAAGGACTTACTGACAGATTACATGTTTGTGGAGATGAGAGAAAGGGAGGAACCAAGAGTGGTTCCTAGGTCCTCAGCTTGAGGAAATGAGCACATGGTGATACTATATACTAAGAGGGCTTCTGAGAGAAATATCAAAAGTACTATTTATCCAGGTAAATTTTGACGTGTCTATACAACCAGAGACAGACACTAGATACACAAGTTTGGAACTCTGCGAATGGTCACAGGTGGAGAAAAAGTCTGGGGGTCACTGGCACAGAGACGGTAACACTCAAGTCACAGGAAAACTACAAAGAAGAATGGAGAATCGAGGAAAGAGCGCTGAGGCAACCCCACACTTAGTAACTGTGCAAAAGAGGAGGAACCAGCAAGAGCGTGACAAAGACTCTTCAGTGGGGCAGGTGAGTTGCTGTATGAAAACCTGAAGAGGAGACGGATTGTTTCAGGGGGGCATAATTATACTCAAAACCATCTGACTTTATACTCAATTAGATATCAATAAAAGCACATCCATCCACCCACCCACCTACCCATCCATCCATGGACAAGGTACTTCAGCTCCATTTAGTGTTTACTCAGACTAGAGATTAGTGAAAGATGCATCACCTTTTAATATTATGTCGTCTTCATATAAACAAACTTGATAGATGAAAATGATGCTTATAAAAAGTTTAAGTTAGGCAGGAACTAATCTACAAAAGATCTAATGTAAAAGCAGGCTCTACCAACACACTGGACTCAAAATAAAATTAAAGCCTTTTAGAAATCTTCACATACAATGAACCTCATCAATGGAATTTTATTGTGTGATCGTCATACTTCGTGTGTCACACTCATTAAGCTTAAAAATCTGTATCATTTAAGTATCTAATTAGTATCTACACTTTCTGTTCTTATCAGTACCTACATTTTAAAAAAATTTAATGATTAAGGAACAACAAACACACAAAAATGTAATTTTCTTCAAATAATCTCTTTATATATTTCTTAGTTTTTAATATTTTTAGAAAATGATCAAACAACAAATACACCCATAAATCTACAACTTTAGTTTTATTTAAACCTTAAGACAATACAACCAAATTTATATTAAATTCATACTTCGTAAACTTCTCTAAATATGCCATGAGAACAAAATACTAGAATAGAGAGTAAATAAAAGATACGGTCAACTCTTTCCTAAATGTATGTATACTACAACCAGGCAAAATAAAAAAAAAAAATTTTAGAAGACAACCATAACATTTCTTCAGTTATTAAACTTTTCTACCATTTCTTCTAATATGTTTTTCTAACACAAAGCAGTGCTTTTCTATTCTTTCCGTTTGTAGGAGTCTAGAAAACGACCCACAAGGCAACGAGGTTTTACAGGGGGCCGCCCTCCTCACCAGGACTTTACCTGACACCAGATGCTTCTCGGACAGCATGATTTTTGTAACAGGACTTCGGTGAACTGTGAAAGTCTGAAAGAGCTGCGGGCCCGAGCCCACCGTCTCCGGGTGCTGCACGATCACCCGCACTGCGCCAGAACTCGTACCGTAGGCGATCTCAATCCAGTTACCAGAGACACCTACACGAGGTCAGAAGTTGAAAGGGGGCGCATCAGAGGACGACAGAAAGCTGCCCTGGGAGAAACGCTTTCCTGAGCCCCAAATCCAGCCCGGCACAGACACCGTATTAAAATCATGATTTCCTTTACGAGTCCTTTCCCAGCCTGCCCTCCCAGGTAGACTTGTGCAGCCCTCCCCTGGGCTGTCTGTTAGGGTCTATCACAGCAACTGCAACACCCACTCCTCTATTTCCAAGTCTCTCTCCACTTGTTACTGACAGAGACTGAATCACAACCACCTCACGGAGTGCAGGAGACATGGCAGGTCCTCAATAAATGTTTAAAGAATTAGTAAATCTGACATGCTAAGAATGCCACCGACGTAACACAGTATTTCTAAAGCAATATTCCATTATCACTTCCGGCCTAGAAAACCCATGTGTTTTACTTTTCCTTGTGCTATATTACTGATTCTTTCTTGAATGCTCATGTATATACTATTTAATAGACTCAAAATACTTAGCTCTGAAACAAATACACCCATGACGTTGCTTACATCATACTTACCTATGGTGTCTCTTCTAATTATGCACAGCTCACTGGGTCAAGTTCACCTGTGGCTTTTTTTTTTTTAAGACCAGTGTCCAGACTCCATTACATATTTAAAGACAGAATGGAGTTCAGTGACCATTATACTTAAAAAGGTTCACAGAGAACCATTTAGCTTTAATAGTTATTTTTCCTGATTCACCTGAAAATACTTGAATCAAAAGAGAAAGACCATCCCACAGGAAACACTTCTAACCTAAAAAGTGACCCCATTCTCCCCCTGCCACTGCAAGTTTTTTTCCTCCCTTTTTAATTAGATTGAAAAGAAATGCACATCTCACTCTGGAACAGAGGGCAGCAAACTTTCTGTAAAAGGCTAGATGGCAAATATTTCAAACTTTCCATGCCATACTGTCTGTCATAACCACTCAACTCTGTCAACTGATGCACAAAAGCAGCCAATATGGAAGACCATCAATAAAAAGAGCAGTTTGTGGACCCACTTTAGCACAAGATAGCTGAAATCCTACTATAATATTACTCAAAATCATCTGCATACATTAGAATATTTCACACTGAAGATGATTTCCTTCAATGAATTCAATAAAGTGATGATTTTATAGAAGGACCACATTCAAATATATTAGTATTGCTGGACCCATGTTACTATTTCCTATAATTCCTTTCATTATAGATAAACTTTAAATTTCCCATTTATGTTTTATCTTTCAATCTAGAATGTAAAAATATAAAAAATACAAAAATTCTTAATAAAATTTCATTGCAATGGCCTTGGAAAGACCATGAAAGCTACAGATACTACACTTTCAAAAAAAAAATGTCTTTTCCAATAACAAATTAAAAGTTTCCCAAGGAAGTAAGGCAATTTCCAAAAGAGATTAACAGTCTGAAAGCTTTCTCACTTTTGGTTAAAAAAGTAAAAAGCTCCTAATTTCAAAACAAAATCAGCTATGGTAAATAGGAAGGTAAATGTACAGATTTTTTTTTTTAATAATTTTAGTTAATACTGTCATGTTTTACTTAAATATAACTCAGGAGAGGAAAAGTTCTGATTTCCCACCTCAACTTATCCTTGTTTATTGGTCATGTTTGGCTTCAATACATAACCAAATATAAACTTCAGACTGAGAGATGATATCTTTCGAACTACAGTTCTCAAAAAGAAAGGACTGGATTAGTTCTACCACAACAGACCAATAAACAAACATATATTCTCAAAAAAAGGTAAAGAATTTATAAGAATTTTGCCAGGTACTAACTTGTTTTGGGTGTGAGGTAAACACTCAGCGCAGTAATGGCATCATTTGAAGGATCGTGATAAAGCTCGGTTACAAGAAGATCATTATCCTTCATTCGCAAAGGAAACTTCTGCATATCTAAAAAATAAAAATTTTAAATAATATATATACTTTTAAAGATTTTATTTATTCATTCGAGACAAAGAGATAGAGAGAGAGAGAGCATGAGCAGGTGGAGAGGCAGAGGGAGAGGGAGAAGCAGGCTCCCCACTGAGCCAGGAGCCCGACGTGGGGCTTGAGCCCAGGACCCCGGGATTATGACCTGAGCCGAAGGCAGGCGTTTAACCATCTGAGCCACCCAGGCGCCCCAAAAATTTTAAATAATATTAAAATAGTATATCTATTTAAAATTTTAAAAGGTAGTATTTTATTTTTAAAAAATCGTATTAAGTAGGATCAGGCTAAATGTCCACAGCCTTACCTATGTAATATATCGATCCATTGTTACATCCCAGTAGAAGGAATGAGCCAGCAGTGTCATAACTCGTTATAGGAACAACATCCTGAACCTGATGTAGGAAGATTATTATTAGATGTTAGATATTAATTATCATTTATATTTCCTGATCAACTTCCTCAAAATTTCGACTCTTTTAACTAAAACAAAACAAAACAAAAAACTCACTAGGGGTGCCTGGCTAAGTCAGTAAAGCATGGAACTCAATCTTGGTAGCATGAGTTCAAGCCCCACACTGGGTGTGGAGATTACCTAAGGAAATAAAAAAAAAAACCTAACTAATATCTAAATAGGACTTAGAAAATTACTTTCTTTACACACAAACACACTCCACAGGGAACTCTGAAGAACTACCAATATAGTTCCTTTTCTTTTAAAAATTTTATTTATTTATTTATTTATTAAAGAAGGAGCAAGCTCGCACAGCAGAGGGAGAGGAGAAGCAAGCTCCCCACTGAGCAGAGAGGGAGCCTGAAGGGGAAGGCGGGGGGGGGACGGACTCAATCCCAGGACCCCGGGATCATGACCTGAGCCGAAGGCAGACGCTTAACGGTCTGATCTGCCCAGGTGCCCCCAATATAGTTCCTTTTAAAGCTTTTTTTTAAAAAAAAATGCTATTTCCGGGGCGCCTGGGTGGCTCAGTCATTAAGTGTCTGCCTTCAGCTCAGGTCATGATCCCAGGGTCCTGGGATCGAGCCCCTCCTCTAGGGCAAAGAACTTGTCTTTTATGTTTCCTAATGCATTCCAAGTGCTTACAACAGTGGTACAAAGTGGACACTCAATAAATATCTGTTGAATGAATGCTAGGCTAATCAGAGTAGGCTGATGCAATAAGACAAATTCCAGTTCCAGGTTGCCAAGCTGGAAGCAAAAAAGAAAAGCAGCATCGGGCTCCCTGCTCGGCGGGAAGCCTGCTTCTCCCTCTCCCACTCCCCCTGCTTGTGTTCCCTCTCTCGCTGTGTCTCTCTCTGTCAAATAAATAAAATCTTTAAAATGAACAAACAAACAAATAAATAAATAAAATGTTATTCCCACAACAGCACTTTCCTTTCAGAATTCCGATGGATTATGTCTTTTCTCTGCACATGACTGTGAGCTCACAGCATACATTAAAACTGAAGGCCTAATCTGACTAGGTTCCTTTCCCCTTCTCTCTCCTCGGAGAGATTAAACGGCCTCTGCCCAAACCCACACAGTAGGGACGGTGTTACAGCTAGAAAACCGATGACCGCCAAACAGCACCTGCTCCCCGGATAATTCACCACCGTGTCTTTGACAAATGGTATTATTCTCTATCTCCATTCCTTCCGCTGAAGACCTTACCTCTGTTTCCTAGGAAATGGCAAGACAAAAAAGTCCCTTTGAACTTTTGTTTTTTCCAAGTACTAGAATAAAAACATCAGCTTTCCAAGCAAATCTGTCTAGTTAACAATCAATAACTGCCTGTATTTGTGCTACAGGAAAAGCAAAGGGCACAGTTCTACTACAAAACAGAGTAACAAACAAACAAACAATGTTTTGTAGAGCAGCGGCCACGATGTAAGATCACTGCATCTTCCCTACGCAGAGCCGGGCCAGAGATGCCTGTGAAACTTCAGAGGCGACGTTTAAGTGAACTGTTTCCCGCGTATCAGGTACTGGCCCAGAGAACGAGTAACTGGACGCATGAGGGATGTGAGATATCACACTTGCTCCGTAAGAGCTCGGAAACTTGAGGGCGAGAAAGAAACCTGAGAGCAAGAGAGGGGAAAAAAAGACAATCACAGTGTGATGGGCACTAAAATAGTGTGCGGTACAATCAGAGAGGAGGGAGGATTCCCCGCTCAGTCCCATGTGGGGAGAAGGGCAAAGATCAAGGAAAATTCAGAAAGGAGGTAAAGCTTGAAAATCGAACAAGTCAAGTAGGAGTTAGGTAGGGGAAGGGCATGTCTGACAGAACACCGGGCGTATCAGCGCCCCCATCTGGGTCCCTTCTAAATAAAAGGAACACATTTAACCAAAAGCTGAAACTTGGAAGTAATGATTCCTATAAAGCTGCCGACACATGACCCTCGCTTCCACGTGAACCTTCTGGTGTCAGACATACAAATAGTGCAAAGATTCAATTACCAGCCCCCCGCGCTGACCCCAGGTCCGGTTTCTGTTTCATCAGAACCAGCAAGTTTTGTAGCAGGGCGACACTGAGAGATTCTCAGTCATATGAGTGAAGACGTCTGAAGAACGGAGGGAAGGCGACTTTAGCACCAAGGACCAGTTTTCTCATGCCAAGTTCATTTTTGTAGTTCTAGCACTCCAGAAGGAGCTTCAACTGCGAGCCCAGAATCTTCAGAATAGGAGGATGGGGACAGATAAGGGCATGAGATTCCTCTCCCTTTAGATCCCCTTTTCAATGAAAGAGGCAGTAGCCGGCAGCATCCCGCGGCACATCTAAGACAAACATCTCTACCGTTTGTTCTCCGGGAAGATGGGCTCTACATTAGAGCCTTCCTACTCCTCTTTCTGCCACCCTTGACCCAAATCCCACTCTTCCTTCACGCCTACCCCTCAGTACAAGAAGAGAGAAAGCAGAGGATGAGTAAGGTTACAGAGGAGCCAGGACTGAGTTCTCTCCTAGCAGAGGCGAGAGCCGGTCATTCTGTGGCCTCCTCTTCTTTACCCTAACAACTTCACATGGAGACCCTGAGAAACTGTACTGATTCGGGTATTTGGCTGAGTCGTGATGGTCACAAATCTACAATATTACACAAATCTCTCTTAAGGTGGCACACAGTGATTATCATTATGTCTTATGTGCAAAATTAAATGATATACAATTTGAAAATAGTCTAAAAAAAAAAAAAAATCAATCTATGTTCCCAAGCAATACAAGGCCCCTAGTCTTTCAACCAGTCTCTACCTACATAATCACCATTTTTAACAGCATGTTTTAAACCTCATCCATTACTTATTAAATAATCACTTATTTAGATTTACCAGCCTATCAATTTCTTTGCTGATGTTTATTTCATTCCAGTCCTTCCCCTTCGAAGTATAAATAAATATCCTTCTTATCAAAGGGCATTTCTTTTAAGATTATTTATTTATTTAAAGGGAGAACAGGAGCAGGGGGAGGGACAGAGGGGAAAAGACAGAGGGGGGGCGAGGCATACTCCCCACTGAGCAGGGGAGCCCGATGGGGGCGGCGGGCTAGATATCAGATCCTGAGATTATGACCTGAGCCAAAATCAAGACATGGACGTATAACCGAATGAGCCACCTATGCACCCCAAAGAGTATTTCTTTAGTGGCCTTTTCATTGAAGATTGTAAGTTTAAACAAAAAAAAAAACAAAAAACTGAAACATCTCTTTAAAAAAATCATTTTTCTTTTCTCTTACCCAAATCAGATACAGTGATTTTATAAAATTTTCATTAAAATCTTAATGAGGGGCTCCTGGATGATTCAGTCGGTTAAGCATCTGCCTTCGGCTCAGGTCATGGTTTCCCCTCTCCCTCCGTCCCTCTCCCCCCTCCTACTCTCTCTCTCATTCACTCTCTCTCTCTCTCAAATAAATAAATAAAATCTTAAAAAAATTTTTTTTAAAAAAGTAAAGTAAAATAAAATCCTATTGAAGCTGTCCTAGGGAGCCTGGGTGGCTCGGTCAGTTAAGCGTCTGACTCTTGATTTTGGCTGAGGTCCTGATCTCAGGGTTCTACGATGGAGCCCTGCATGGGGCTCCACACTGGGTGTGGAGCCTGCTTAAGATCCTCTTCCTCTCCCTCTGCCCCCCCCCAACAATTTCACAACAGCTTGTAGAACTTACACACACACACACACACACTCTCTCTCTCTCTCTCTTATTCATCTGATTGACATATTTCAAATCCATCTTGATCATACAACAGTTGTCCTGTGGACTTTGTGCGTTACTCGTGGGCAGAACCTTTGCTGAAGGCCAGCTCAGCACCTACTCAACCAGTGCCAGATGTCACAGGGGTCAGCCGCGGGTCCAAAGTGTCCAGTGAGATCTGCATGTCAGACGCTGAGCTTTCACTACATCCCATCTCTGCTCTGCACTACAAAGGCATTCATCTAGCTGCTCTGTAAGGCCTGTTTGCTGCATGAATGCTCAACTTTCCCAAGGTCTTCCTGAAATGTAGTAACAAACCTACTTTGTCAGATACGGTTTTCAACTCATGCGTATACCAAACAAGCAGCGGGTTATACAGGGAACTAAGACCTTAAGAATAAAGGACACTCTGAGGATGCTGGTACAGTTTTTAGGATCCCAAAGATACGAAACCTTTTATACGTAGTTTTGAGAACATTGGTAAAAAAACCAAAAAGGTAATAAAGAAGCATGTTCCTTCAGGAACCCAAATTTACCCGAGTGGTTTTACACATAGCATAGCTTCCCCCACCCACAGAAAGCTCAGACTTGACATAATTAGTCAAATAACATATCTGAAAGCAGACCTTCCATTAATCATTAAAATTCACATTCCTCTTTACAGAAATATCACCAGCTGCAGAATCCATCTGATCAACTTTCTTCTACCTACGCTTCAGATGCACAGATCTGCACTCCTTTTCCTACACTCCTCGGCCCATCACTTTGTGGTGACAACCACCGTACCTTTCCCCGTGCCTATATGAAAGGCCCACTCTAGCTAACATTTTTTTTTCTACAAACAGGACTTCTATCCCTCATCTAACATAAAACTGAATTTTCTCTGATTCTAACCCCTTTCACTGGAAGTCTTTCATTCTCTCACCATCGGCCCCGAATCTCACGGGTCATAAGATCGAAAGAATGCTGCTGCACAAGCTCAACTGTCATCATGACATTCAACCATTTATTTCTACCGAGGCTGAAACTTCCAGATCAAGCCATCACCTCTGAGGATCTGGGCATCTGGATCGCAATTTACTTTTATCTTACTCTCTACTACTCTCCTAGCACCTTAATGTGCATACCGATCATCCTTACAGTCTGCTGAGTCCTATATCCAATACTTTCAATTACAAGTCAGTTCTACATTATGATCACTGAAAACTGTCCCAACTCCAAAATCTTAAATTAAGACTCTGACTACAACTTCCTATCTTCCCAACAATTCTCATTCCTTTCAAGTCATCAATCTGCTTTAACATCCCTCCAGTCCCGACATCCCTGCATCCTGCTCTGTCTACCCGGCACCTCCTCACTTCTTGATCTCACAATTTCAACTCCTTTGCATTTTTATGTTTTCTCATCCCGTGGTGTGTCATATCTACCTTATTACGTCTCCAATCCTGGATCAGGCCGTAATCCTGTTCCTCTCTTGCTCCTGTTCTCGGCACTGAGCACTAATGGAGAAACTCACTTAGTTCTATCACCCAAGTCCACTACAAATGTACGATTTCTCATCTCTGCAATCCCTGATACATAGTGCCACTGTCTTTCTCTTCCTCTGAATTTATGTTCTTCAGCATTCCTTTCTTACTCTTCTGTCAGAGGAAGAAGTGTCTCTGGTCTCTGTTAGGCAAACTCCTCTAAACTGTTTAGATCTCACACACTCCTGACTTTCATGGGACTAGAAATCATCTCCATTCTTTCACTCTTCATGTGCTTTCTCTGACAACTCCCCTCTCTGACTACAAGCATGCTTAAGCTTCTCCCATCCTAGAGAAAAACATAAAATAAAGCACTGAACATCTTTATCACAATCTAGCCTCAATCCTTAAGCTATCACTTTGTTTCCCTGCTTTCCTTCACCAAACTTCTTGAAAGGTAACTCTGAATTTGCTGTCTCTAATCTCTGATCTTTTAATTCCTCAGTTCCCACAATCTGGCTTTCTCCAACCAAAACCTAATTAACTTATATTTGCAAATCAAATCCTAGACTACGTCATTTCTCAATCATATCACATATGTCCCTTTGTAGTTTCCTATCTTGTTCCCATAATTGCTAATGTCTCCCAGAGTTCTTTTTCTTCCTACATACATCCACTTAACAGAAAACCTTATCAATTCTTATTTTTCAGGTATCACAGAAGTGTTGTGGTTTCCAAATACTTCTTCCTAGCCCTTTCTTTGCTCCTAAATTCCAAAGGGGTACTCCCAAATGTGTACTAACACCTGCGCTCGGACACCCACAGGAATATCAAACATATGTAATCAATCTAATTATCCTTCATACTGTCCCCCACTATATCTGCTTCTCTTCCTACGTTCCCTGTCAATTTATTACTATCCACCTGACTGTCGAAACTAGGAATCCAAAACTAGAAATACATCTCATCTCTCTCCTTCTTTAATTTTCCATACCCAAACCAGGTATCAATCCTGTAATTTGAGGAAGGTTTATGAAATGTTTTTCAAATAGTCTCATCTTTGCCATCTCTACCACCGCTGTCTTTAGTCAAATCTCTCCGCTTCGTTGCTGCATTACTCCCCTCATTCTCCAGTCCAGCTTTCATATTGGTTACCCCTGCAGCTTCCTAAAACATGGCTCTCATCACATTACTCTCTGCTTAAAGTCCTCTAACTTTTCCTCTCTCCTTCAGAATTAGGTACTAACCCTTATACTCTTCTTCTTGTTCCTCTCAAGTACTTGAGATCATTTAGCTTGCTATCTTCTCTGAACAGGCTCTGTATTTTCATACAGATCTGCACTTCACTCAGGAAATGAAGTCTGCCTGGACTATTATTCCCAAAACATGCAACTTAAGACATTAGAAATGTCAAACCATAGTTAAATACTCACTCATTTTCCAAAGTAACTTAAAACTCTTGAAAACATAATCAAATCTGTATCTAGAAGTAAATTACTACTACAAATAAATACAATATTCTGTGTAATCAAAAACAGAAACAAAACAATGGGCAGAGGATCTGAGTAGACATTTCTCCAAAGAAGACATACGGATGGCCAACAGGTATGCTCAACATCACTCATCATCAGGGAAATGCAAATCAAAACCACAATGAGTTATCACCTCACATCTGTTAGAATTAGCTATTATCACAAAGACAAGAAATAACAAGTGTTGGCAAGGATGTGGAGAAAGGGGCCCCTCGTGCATTGTTGGAGAAGGTAAACTGGTACAGCCACTATGGAAAATAGTAAGGAGGTTTCTCAAAAGATTAAAAATAGAATTACTGTATGATCCAGCAATTCCACTTCTGGGTATGTATCTGAAGTAAATGAAAACAGTAACTCAAAAAGATATCTGCACCCTATGTTCACTGCAGCATTATTTAAAATAGCTAAGATAAGGGAACAGCCTAAGTGTCCATCAATGGATGAAAAGATAACACGTAGTGTGTGTGTGTATATATATATATATATATACACACACACACAATGGAATATTACTCAACCACCAAAAAAAGAAATCATGTCATTTACAATAATATGAATGGAACTTGAGGGCATTATGCCTAATGAAATAAGTCAGACAGAGAAAGACAAATTCCTATGATCTCACTTATGTGGAACCTAAAAACAAATAAGCAAACAAAACAAAACAAAATAAAAACCAACCAATAGATAAAACAGACTGGTAGTTGCCAGAGGCAGGGGGTGGAGGGTGGGCCAAATGGGTGAAGGGAGTCAAAAGATACAAATTGCCCAAAAAAAAAAAAAAAGTCAGTGCCTGGCTGGCTCAGTCCATAGAGCATGGGACTCTTGAGCTCAAGCCCCACATTGGGCATGGAGCCTACTTAAAAAAAAAAAAAGAAAGACACAAACTTCCAGTTATAAAATAAGTCATGGGGATGTAATGTACAGTATGACAAGTATAGTTAGTATTGTATATGTGAAAGTTGCTAAGAGAATAAATCTTAAAAATTCTCATTACAAGAAAGAAAAAACCATCTAACTGAATATGGTGAAAGATGTTAACTAGACTTATAGTGATCATTTTGCAATATACACAAATTACCAAATCATTATGCTGTACATCTGAAACTAATATAATGTATGTCAATTATACCTCAATAAAAAATAAGTAAAACAGAAACTATGAATCCCACAAAAATAAAGCAAATATATAACGAGCATGAGTTTCTGAAACACTTTCAGTTCTGTAATACGCTTTAGTTAAAACTAACCTGCCAGTGCTGAGTGACAGCATTCCACACTCCCACTTTCCCTGTATGACTCGTAGCCACCAACTGGTTCCCAATAAAGAAGAGAGCATCTACGGGAACGCCAAGGCTGAACACTCCTTAAATGATAATAAAAAATAAAGAGGTTAAACAGTCACTATCTTTAGAGTTAATCAAAACCCAGATTAGAAACATTGTGAAGGTGACTAATTTAAACTTGTTTTCATTTCCATAAGTTACATGCTAGACACTTTGGGGACCAAAAATAAGAAAGCCAGTAAGCTCTTAAGCAGCTTGCACCACTCCTAACACAGGTAAAATCTGCCCTAAGGAATCTCACACCGATAAAACACTGTATTATCTGAAGCTGTGGTTCCCACGCTTGGGTGACCAACAAAATAACCAGGTAGATTTACAGTGAGCAAAATAAAAAGAACCCTAAGATTCATCCCAGGCCTGCTAAATCAAAAAACCCACTACATTTTTATAAAATCTATAGCAGATTTAGCTACAGCTTGCTAATGAACTGGGTATCTGGGAACCACTGATCTGAAGACACAGACTTGGCAGCCTCAACTATCTATAGAATGTTTCTAGAAATCTGGACACACATACACACACAAACAGAAAGAAAAAAAAGCAGCAAGAAATCCTACTAAAAAAACAAACATTCAGGCCTTTACTCAGAAATTATTTTAAACTCCTTGTTTCCCAGCACTGCAGATCTCAATTTAATTCATTCAAAAGGCATTATATTAGGCCATTGGATTAAACAACATGAGAAGACAGGATATTACTAGGTACTTATGGTTTAAAAGAGAAAAAATGCAAACAACCAATTATAACATAATCCAACAACAGCTGAAGGATGCACAAGGTCAAGCAACATCCAGAGGAGTAAATGGAGTTAAGAAAAAGGGGGTTGAGGATATTTCTTAGAAAAGAAGCCATCTGAGTTGAGTTTTTTTTAAAGGCAAACAGTTCATCAAATGAGGGTCAGGAATGGGCAAGCCCAGGGAACTGAAGAAAGGGGAAGACGGGATGTAGGTGAAGGAGGTTGTAAGGAGCAAATATCCCACATTAATAGCAAAAGACCCAAGAATATTTAAAGGAGAGAATTCTAGGGTCACCTTGGTATGGCATTATGGCCCTTCGTAGTTGTTTCTGGACAATATATAATAGTAAAACATTATGCATAAGGCTTTGAAGACTCATGGGAAGAAACAAACCAATTAATTCCAACTGCAGCATGTATTAAAAGCATAAGCCAGAAAAGATAACCAATTTCTTTTGACTCTTACACCAGTGCAGGGTATTTCTCTTTCTGTTCAGAACTTTACTACATACAAGACAAAACTAGCAGCAATAAAAAACACCTTGAAAATTCTTAACCAGGAGCACCTGGCTGGCTCAGTCAGAGGAGTGTGACTCTTGGTATCAGGCTTGTGAGTTTGAGCCCTGTGTTGGGTGCAGAGATTACTTAAAAATAAAATCTTAAAAAAAAAAATTCTTAATCTTGAAAAAGCCAGGCCCCTAGCAGGAGGAAAAATGATATATACTGGGAAAAAGGGGGGGGGGGGTGAGTACTGCTAAGAATGTTTTCTATATATATTTTTTATGCATTTATACACATGAATATACCATCTCAGTCCAACCGGTCAACCAAAAAAAAAAAAAAACACACAACCCCGCCAAAGAAAAAAATAAAACACAACACACTCACAAGAAGCTAATAAACTCTTTGACCAGATTGGCTGAGAAATAAACCTGCCACTTCAGAGCAGAAAAGCATCATTTCACACACAATTTTAGGAAGCCTTTTAATTTTGACGCCAAACAATGGTTCAGAACACGTGAAACCAACTGTATTCAGGACTTTGGCCCACGTGAAAGGTAGAAATAAAAACAAGAAAACCAACTAACATCTAACATTACTCTAGAGAAGGATGAGGTTCTGGGAAATCAAGGAAGACATTCTGAATGATCTCAAGAAATGTAAAGTGTCACTCCTACTTAGGCTCAACCATCTTGGCCACTATCCACAGGGAAGACACGGTATAAGTAATGACAAGTTCCTGTCTTCGGGGACCCTGTCAGCGGAATACTGCTGATGGCAGCAATCCCGCAGCACTCCCTTATACAAGTAATAATGAAAGGAGCTCAACCCCTGGAAGAGCTCTATCACGGACATACCAGCCCTAGCAATTTTCTTTGGATGGTGTTGTCAAGTTCTGAAGAACATTTGTAATAATAAATGGTTTCTTTTACTGGACGTGAACAAATTACTATGAACCATCTCCTAACGCAGCTGCCTAGCACCCTGGCCTCTGAAAACAAAGCAAGGCACAAAATCTCCTTCACTTACGGGTATGTTACAAGCGGCTACTTGAAAAAAGGGGGGAAAAAAATCACCACTTATTTTCTCTCTGTATAATTACTAGCGTATCATAATTTGAAAATTTTAACATTAAAAGTTTTTTTCTAAAGTTGTTATTAGGGAGGACCTCCACGGCCAGTCACGATGGAATAAAAACAGCATCAGATTATTCCTTACGGGGCAACAACAAACTGGCCCAAGTACATTAGCAGCTGTTTTAGACACTGGACAACAGGCAGCAGAAGACTGCAAGATGGGAAATGGCCAAAAGAAGCCCTGCATTCACCCAGAGGGAGGTGAAACTCAAGTGCAGACCGATGATCTCCCTTAATGGAAGAGACGGAGGTCAGAGAGGTCAGAGTGTGCCCCTGCTGAGGTGACGAGAACGTGTGAGCAAGTTCGAAGGAAGGGGGCAACTGCACCAGGATGGGGGGGGATGGCACAGAAGTTGCACAGGGGACGCCAAAAATGTCTCCAGACATTTCCACATGCCCCCCTGGGGGTTTCCTATGCCTTGGCAGAAGCCGGACTGCCCCTGGGCAGGGGAAGCATCCCGCAAAACAGAAGAGATAGGCTGTCACAGGACAGAATGTTGAGTGGAGATAAGAGAGATTACAGGGGTAGACGCCAGCAGTTCCAGCTCAGGAGGAGTGGAGAACCCTGCTGAACCCCTCAGCTGTTCCTCAGTAAAGACTCCAAAAACATAACACTTTAGGCATAAGGACCACACCCTTGAAAAGGATGCCAAGCCCTAAAATAAAAAATAAAGCAGAGGGAGGCTACCTCCCCTTCACAAAGCATAACACCATGCCTAGCAGGATCAAGAAGATCCTCACGTAATTTAACTGCCTGCAGGACAAAATTCACATTTTTTTTTTTTAAAGATTTTATTTATTTGAGAGAGAGAGAATGAGAGATAGAGAGCACGAGAGGGAAGAGGGTCAGAGAGAGAAGCAGACTCCATGCTGAGCAGGGAGCCCGATGCGGGACTCGATTCCAGGACTCCAGGATCATGACCTGAACCGAAGGCAGTCGCTTAACCAACTGAGCCACCCAGGCACCCAAAATTCACATATTTTAAAGGAAGACAACATCCCATTGTCCCCTACATAATGTATTATTCATATGTCCAGCATATAATCAAAACTTCCTAGACATGTAAAGTAGAAAAATGTGACCCAAAATAAAACTATGACATGATCCAGATACTGGAATTAAAGTAAAAAAATAATGAAACAGCTATAATGAATTTATTAGATTTAATAAAAAGTACTCCATAATAAGTAAAAAAATAAGAAATCTCAGCAGAGAAACAAACTAAAATGGAATCGAGAGTTAATTTTAGAGCTTAGAAGTCCTATATCTCAAACAAAAAACTCACTAGATGGGCTTAACTGCAGAGTGAAAACTGAAGAAAATAGGTAAAAAACATTAAAGACAGATCAAAAAATTTATCTAAAGAATAAGGTATAAAGAAATGGAAAACAAACAACAAAACAGTCTTCAGTGATCTCAAGGCCAATATCAAGTGGTCTAATAGAAAACTAAAAAGAAAGAAAAAAGAAAGAAGGAGAAAGAGATAAGCCTTGGAGTGGAGGGGGAAAGGGAAGGAGGGAGGGAGGAAGACAGAGAGACACATACACTGAGAACTCCCTTAGTTGTGCCAATCAAAAACATCTCCAGACATTTCTACATGCCCCCTAGGGGATAATATTACCCTGGTTGCAATCCTCTAATCTGGAATATATATAAAGAACTATTACAAATCAATAATAGGATGACAAACTCATAAAAAAAGAACAATGATAAAGACACTTCCCAAAGGAAATAATACAAATGGTCAATAAGCACATGAAAAGATGCTCAGTATCATTGATCAACAGGGAAATGTTAATTAAAACCACCATTAAAATCACTGCATTCTCATCCCATACACTGCTAGCAGAAACGTAAAATAGTACAACTGCTTTGGAAACCAGTTTGTAAGTTTCTTAGAACACGAAGCATACACTTTTCATATGATCCAGAAATTCCACCGCTAGGTATTTACCTTGAGAAAACATGTCCAGAGAAAGACTTTTTCTTGAATTCATAACACCTCCAAATTGGAAATAAACCAAATGTCCATCAACAGATAAATGGATAAACAAATTCTGGCATGCGAATTCAATGGAATATTACTCAGCAATAAAAAGGAATGGAACACTGATACATACAACATATAGGGATGAATCTCAGAAACACTATGTTAAATGAAAGAAGCCAGACACAAAAGAATACATACTATGTAATTCCACTCCTGAAATTCCAGACAAGCGAAATCTAATCCATGATGACAAAAAACCTCAACTATGTATACAATGGGGTTTATGCTGAACACCTGCTTTCCTTTTGGAAATCTCGATTCTTAGTATGTGCTAGGCAGAGGGTGCCTATGTGACGAGCCTCCAGTAATAAACCTGGGCACCAAGTGTCTAATGAGCTTCTCCGGTAGCCATCACACAGGTACTGCTACAATTCATTGCTGGAGAAATTAAGCATGTCCTTTGAGACATCACTGGAAGAGAATTCTGGAAAGCTTACACCTGGTTTCCACTAGACTTCACGCCATGTGTCTTTTTGCTGATTCCGCTTTGTATGTTTTGGTTGTAATAAATCATAACTCTTTAAAGTAGCTCTTGCTGAATCCTGTGAGTCCTCGTAGCAAATCACTGAACCTGGAAGTGGTCTTAGGGACCCCTGAGTTCAGAGGAGGGGTCCAGATTAGACAGATGAACATGCAAGTCACCCGTACAGAGAATGCAAAGCCGTTAGAGTCGCTGACAGGATAAATACAGAGGAAAGATGAAATCCAAGAACTGAACTCTGGGGAACTCCAACATTTTGAAATCAGTCAAATGAGGAAGAACTATCAAAAGGAACTGAGAAGAAACAAAGAGGTAGAATAAAAATCAGATTACAAGGTATCCTGGAAGCCAAAGGAGGAAAGTCTTCAAAAAGAATCATTAACTGGATCAAATGTATCAAGTGACAGACAGCTCTAAAGTTTTAATAAGATGAAACTAGTACTTGATCGTGGGATTTAGCAGAGTACAGACCACAGGTAACACTAACAAGAGTAGTTTTAGGAAGTGGTGGGGACAAAAGAACGATTAGAGCAACTTCAAAAAAGAATAGAAGAAGAGGACATAGAAACAAGATCAGTTAACTCTATCTTCTGCTTTAGGAAAACAGAAAAATGGAGCAAAAACTGGCAGAGACTACAGGGTAGTTTTTGTTGTTATTCTTAACACAGAATGTATGCTGGTGGAAATGATCCAAGAGAGTGAGAAGTTCTTACAGTGAAGGAGAGAGAAGAAACAGCTACTGGAACAATGGCCTTGCATAGGTGAAAGCAAATAGGATCTAGTCTACAACTAAATACAAGGACTTGGCCTTAGATTAAAGCAGAGACAACTTAATCACAGTAACAAACGGGACAACAGAGTATATGAGCACAGATGCACAGATAGCCAGATAGGATTTGATTTTCTCTATTTTCTCAATGAGAATGACAAAGCATTGGAAGTCCAGAGAAAAGGAAAACAGCTGAAATAGTCATTTAGGAGAGTTACAGAACTGACAAGGATAATGCAATAGGATTTCTGGGTGGCTTTTAAAGGGCCACTTGAGGGTAGAGGTCATAAACTGAGACTAAGTACAGGTGTGTGTGTGTGTGTGTGTGTGTGTGTGTGTGTGTGCATTTCTTTTCCCTAGTCATAGTTAGTTATTCAGGTGGGAAGGTGGATTTGGCCAGGGTTGGGCATTTTTCCACGTGAAAACAGCAAAGAGAATGGTGCAAAAAAATTGAGGCTCTGTGCTAGTGTGAATGTAATGACAGAATCTAAACCTGATAAAAAGGGAAGTGATAAGTGAAGATCCCAGTGGAGCTGGAGAACTTTTTGATCTGGGGAACTAGAGCTGATAACTTCAAAGGAATAAAGGACAGTGATGCTGAAAACTATACCAAGTACAAGTCCACATGGCATGAGATTTGAAATCTGGGGAGGTGGGGTGGGAACCTGGGAGAGAAGGGAAGGAAAGTGGTCTAGAACAATAATTCTCAAAGTGTGGTATGTGAATCTCTGTGGCTCTCTGCGGCTCTGAGACTCATTCTAGAAGTCTGAGAGGTCAAGACGATTTTATGTAATATTAAGGAATTATCTGCCTTTTTTGCTCTCCTTATCTCAAGAGTGTACAAGAGTCTTCCAGACACTACATGACATGATGGGGTCATCATTACGACAGTTAACAGAATCCATGTATCTATTCTTATGTTTTCTAGAATAGTCTATATTGGTAGCTTTAGGATATAACTAACTTTGTAAGTTTCCCCAAGACTAACTTAGTTTGTTCTAAATACTTCCACTATGTTCTTTTGGCTGTCTTCAGCGTTAGCTGCTATCATCCCTGTAACCTCATTATTGTCCAATAAATTATTTTAAAATCCAAACTTACCTTGAGCCTACAAAGAAACACAATAAAGAAATAAGTACATATTGCTGTGTTTTGCAATATTACTATTAAAGATGCTCTGGAAACTTTCATAAATTTTTTTTTAAGATTTTACTTATGTATTTGAAAGAGACAGAGAGCACAAGCAGGGGGAGCGGCAGGCAGAGGGAGAAGCAGGCTCCCCACCGGGCAGAGAGAGCAGAGAGCCCGATGCGGGGCTCGATGCGGGGCTCGATGCGGGGCTCGATCCCAGGACCCTGGGATCACGACCTGAGCCGAAGGCAGACGCTTAATTGACTGAGCCACCCAGGTGCCCCAACTTTCATAAATTTTTAAAATTTATCTGAAACTGTTTAAAATACTTTATTCTAAAATAAATTTATTCTAATATATTTTTCATCTACTTACTGATGATTTTTGGCTTCGAAGTGAAAAAATCAGAACACGTGCCTGCTCAACCCACAGCGGCACCATCGAAGCCTGACGGTGCTGACAAATAAATACATATGACCTGGAAGGGGGACTGGGCCAACACTGAGCCAAACAGGAAAGAAATATTAGAAATAACAAAAATTATCTTTCCCTCAACTTTACAGACGCTGATCACTTGCCTTATTGGTGCCTACGCAACAGGACGTTTTGAATACTATTGTCACGCCGCTCGTGGGTTCATGGAGGCCAAATATTCAGAGTTCAGAGAAAAAAAATACTTTCGATGAAGATGTGAAAAAGTCTTTAAAAGCCAGAAACTGTTAGACAATTTCACGCTGGGACTGAAAAAGGCACTGAAGCACCTTACGGGGTAAGTCACGGCACCGCCCTGGCTGCAGAGACGCGCGCCAGTCCTCCGAGGGGATGCGACTCGGAGCCGTGACAGTGCGGAACGCGTGCTAGAGGCAAAGCCAGTGCAGGAACCCACCACGCTGCCACCTTCCAATTACACAGTAAGTCCCTGAAGTAAAGATGTGGCAGACATGAAACCTCGTCAGCAGGATGACGCGCAGATGAACACAGAGCTGTACCTGACCCTGGTATTTTGCTTCTATTAATCTGGCATCAGCACCAACCAATCATTAAAGATCTTTTGTGTGAATGTGTGGCCACAAACACATGTGGTGTTGAACTATTCAAAGCTTTTATGAATCTCATGCTTTACCCTAGAACAGCCGTGCTGACATGTGCACCGATGGAGCAAAGCAGTGTGCGTGAAAACGGCAGGCACGGGGCACAAATGAAAGGCAGGGCACCAAACTGTCCCAGTAATCACTCACTTCTGCTCTGCCACACACTCTCAAGGAAAGAAGAAAAGGCCAGTTTAACTTCAGAATGTCCTTGATGAAGCAACGTGTATAAAAATTTGTACTGACTAAATCTTAATTTACTAAACACTACTGAATCTTAATTTATTATGTGTTCTTAATATTCTGTGTGACTAAGTACTATGAGTCAAGGAAAAGCATCTTCCTGAACGCTGGAGCTGAGAGCTAACCTAGCTGTTCTTTTCACAGAATACCATTTTTATTTGAAAGAGTGACAAACTATTCTAATTCAGAGTTGAGTATCTGGTAGACCTTCCTCAAAAGTGAACAAAGTAAGCTGGTTATTTCAATGATAAAAATTCAGTGTTTCAAGTGAAAATTAGAATTTTGGAAAACTTCTATCTGCCATGATGAACGTGACGGTTTCCCAATACATAAGAGTTTAGGGATGTGATCAGTAGTTATAGCAGCAAGTGGGATTTTGGGGGGTTTTTTGGATAGTCTACAATGAAAGACATCAGCATTTGGAAGATCTACATAACTCAGTAAACCAACACTTTCCAAATGACCAATGCATGATGTCACAAAATCATGCATGCCTAAAAGACCCATTCAAGAACACATAATAGACTGATGAATTTTAACAGAGTATGCAAGATTCATTGATATGATTTCAAATGTTTAGGACAGTAGCAAAAAAGAATATCCATGGTTATCTGAAAAGACTATAAAAATGTTTTGTCCAACTACATATCTGCGTAAAGCCAAACTTCCTCCAGAAAGTTCAACCAAAAAACATAATGCAGCACATTAAATGCACAAACAGGCACCAGAACTCAATAAAATATTAAAGAGATTTACGAAACTGTAAACCAATGCCACTCTTCTCACAAATGTTTTTGGAAAACAAAGATATTTTTCATTAAAATATTAATCATGTTACTATGCAATGGGTTTATTATTGCTATTTTTAAACTAATATGTATTTATAAAAATTTTAGTCTTAATTCCCATTATGATAAGTAACAATAGATATCACGCAAAATCTCTTAAATAGTCCTGGATGACATTTTAAGAGTACAAAGTAGTTCTGAGATTAAAAGGTTTGAGAATTTCTGGTCTAGAAGCAACAAATGAGGAAAAGCAAGAAAGTTATTTACCTTATCTTCAGGCCCTGTAGTGTAAGGAACTGGAGAGAGCAGTCATCAATAACTGGGATCCAGGAAAAGCACATTCTCATAAAGCAGCCAAGTTTCAGCTAGAGCATATTGGTAAAAAGATTCTACCCTCTCTCCTAAAACACCAATTTTCCCCCCCCTTTACCAGATCTTTCCTCTCATATTGAGTGGTCCTATTATCACTGAACCCTGGAAAGATATGTGGCAACTCTCCTAATAGTCCAGGTTAGTTCTTACAAAGATGGGCAATCCCTCTTAAACTTCAGAATATTACATAAACCAGCAAAATGCAGCATAAACAAGGTTTTCCCTACCAATTTCACTTCCGCTCCCTCCATCTTGGACACTCCATAAGATGATGCTACTCTCTGAAGCAACAGCGACCATTTTGTCTTTATCTCCATGTGGACCTCCAACTACTTTTGCATTTAAAGCTACTCGCTCAATAGTCCAATCCAAATATGGGCTTGTAAACACTTGTTGCCATCCTGAAGATTCTTTGATTCTGTTATGAATGGAAACATAAGTTAGACTCAGCAGCAATTAAGCAAATAAAAAGGGATATAGCAAAAAAATTAATCACAGCTATATTTATTAAATATAAAATTTTGCCAATTCATGTCCTCTACAAAGCCAGAATGTCTTTCCTAAGCTATCTTATATTTATATATAGAGGACATATAAACCACTTAAAAAGAGACCAGAGTTCTGTATTGCTCCAAGGTAAAGTTCAGAAAAGTC
Source organism: Halichoerus grypus (assembly GCF_964656455.1). Classification (NCBI taxonomy): domain Eukaryota; kingdom Metazoa; phylum Chordata; class Mammalia; order Carnivora; family Phocidae; genus Halichoerus; species Halichoerus grypus. Next base: position 140,286,347 of record NC_135718.1, on the reverse strand, counting down.
CTTCAAATTTGAAAAAAGCTGTTAACAGCTAAAAAAAAAAAAAAAAAAAAAAATTATATCTTTCACTTTTCTACACAGAAAAGTGCTACTATCATTATCTATGGATAGGAATGGTCAACAAAAATCAGAATTTTAGGATAATTATTATTCCTTTCAGTTAATTCAGTTAATTCATCAGTTATTCAGTTATTAACTGAAACTACCTACAATCAACCTATTATTTTTTGGTACTTCAGGTGATGGGGTGATAGGCTATCCAGGCAAACCAAGATAAAGGAGTAATCTGGTATACCATTATGCATTCCAATATCTTGGACAATCAAATGAATAAAATGTAGGGCTTTGGAAACGCTTAGATTTTAAAGGTTTCTTTCTAAATGAAAAAATTTCATAAGTCTATTCATTCCCCATAAATAAAGGGCTACCAGGGTTCAGATTTGCAGTTCAGTGAATATAAATGCTTTAATATTTAATTTCTGATAAACATACCAATAAATTTTTAATAATTTTTTCTGCCTTATCTGAATTTAAGTCTTTCAGACATGTATTCTGCATGATTATACAGCCAGCTTTCATACATTAAGAACTTAGAGTTAAGCAATCACAATGAATGACGTAAATTTTAACTACAGAGTATCTATTTTTAAAGTTACACCAAACAAATATGTAAACAAAATTGTAAAGCTTTCATTTGCCTTACCTAAAGAGAATAAACACATGAGGAAAATAAGTACTCATTTATATACTACCTGACATATTCATCACAAAAAACAAACTTCAGTATTCATAAATGATGGTTACCTGAAGACTTAAATGGAATCACTTTAGCTTCATTTTGTTTAAAAATGTATGCTAAAGTAATACAACCACAATTCACAAAAATATGCCATTTGGCCTCCTTATTAATTTCAATAACTAATGACTTCCTTAACTTCAAAGGAATACATAGAAATTGTGTAACTTCTTTTAAGAAAATGTACAATTTTTCCTAAGCATTATATATATATGGTCTGCAATTACCCACTTTGGCCACCAGATGGGATCATGTGTTATGACAGACAAATGGAAAAAATCATTTAATAAACTCTAAACATTTACAAACATTGAGATATCAAACATAGACCCTCTTAGGAACTGCCAAACTGGGCAAAGCAGGGACTGCCAGCACCTTAAGAATAATGACAATATGCTGCTATGTGGATGCAAACATACACCAGGCTCATAGCAGTGTTCAATAAAGAGATGCTGTGTTGATTTAATGAGGTGAATGATGTGATTTTGTGATCATTATTTTATAAATATAATAAAGCTGCATGTGATCTAATTTTTTACAGAGATCCTACTTCTAAGCTATCTTTTTAGAAATTAGGGTATTATAAAATAAAGAGATGCCAAAAAGAGTAAAAGAATCAGGACAACATATTTGAAAGTGATTCTAACAATTAGAAAATTTAACCCAATTGATAATACTTACTTTTGTTTTTAAGTTAAAATTAAATACAAAGATGAAAAAATATATATGCTTTATGATCTTCCATACAAGTAATACAAAATTGAAAATACATAAAACAAGACAGAATGACCTCTGAACAGCACTCCATCTCCTTACTCCTGCCCACTGAACCAACACTATGAAATCAGGAGAGCTATGCAAATAGGTTATCTTCCACATTATAATCTTAAAGAAATATAATGGAGGAGTCATGCCCAACATTTTGAAACTTAATGCAAACATAGTGTATGTCAAATTGTATGGGAATAGATAATATATATCAGAAAAACAGAAGAGAGTCTAAAAGTAGATCCAAGTATACATATAAATATAAAGCAAAATAAAGGAGGGCGTTCAAATTCAATGCAAAAGGATAATTTATGTGATAAATCATTGGAACATAATTAGCTAATACCCACTTGGAAGAAAAGAAAATAGATTCCTAAATCTCACACCATAAACTAAAAGTAAATTCTACAAAGATTAAACATCTAAAAAGAAATGCAAGCTCCAAGCGGGCAGCAATTTACAACTACTCTCTGGGGTGCCTTGGTGACAGCAGTCAGGCAACTGACTCTTGGTTTCGGCTCAGGTCATGATCTCAGGGTCATAGGGTCATAAGGTCAAGTCCCCTGCGGAGCTCCCTGCTCAGCATGGAGTCTCCTGGAGACTCCCTCTAGTGCTCACTCTCTCTCTCTCTCAAATAAATAAATCTTAAAAAAAAAAAAAAGGAAACAACTACTCTTCATTAATAAAGATATATAAAAGTAAAGCCTGAGAATGTAGAAAATTAGTGAATCTAAGTGAGAACATACAGGTACTATTTCATTTTTTAGGGTTTTAAGTTTATTAATATAAAAAGCTGTGGAAAAACTACTTGTGGAAAAGATTACACTACTGAAATAATTTGAATATTTCTTTTGAAATCTTTTTATTGCCACTGTGTTAAATGATTTAACTGTACCTAAGGAAATGTAACATATCCTCAATTGTTTTCCTTTGTCACTATGCATATTAGTCTGTAATCAAGTGACATCCAGTGAAAACAAAGAAAGGCCACGGTCAAAAGCAAATGCAAAGAATGGAAAATGTAACAACGTCCTTCTTTTTATATTTGTCACTCAGTGAGTAAATTTTGTGCAGTGCTGCATGTCTCTGTCTAGCAAGCAGCAATCTTTAGCGCTGCTGAGCAATAATATAAGTTACACCTGGATAACTTATTACAATTGTTTCACAATTCCTCTGGAATTCCTTATCAATAAAAACATGTAGATAATATTTGAGCAAATTAAAAAGTAAAGTCTAAAACAGTTTTCTCAATTTAGATCCATAAGTTAAGTTCAAAACACTTCTTAAGGAAAAAAGAAAATCCTTCTTTCAAATCAGTCTTATTTCATATAAAAGTCATCCCCCAAAGAAATCACCCAAAGTCTTTTCCACAGGACTTGCTAATTAAAATAAAAACACAGAATGCTCTCAAAACGAAGTATGCACTGAATCCCTACTGCAATGAAAATACAAAGCAGAGATCACCGTTACAAAAGGCTTTTTTACACACATGGCAAACCTACCATAAATTTAGATTAAAAAAATATATCTGGGATTCTTTAAAATGTATCTGTAAACTTTACAAGACATTTTAAATATTTTTAACCTATTGTGGCTATTTTTTATCTAAACTCAATAGTGACAAAATGTTTATACATTCTTTTATTTTCAGCAATTAAGTGGGATCATAGTCTAAGTAGAATATAACAACCATTTATGTGCTTCTACACCATTCTCTGTCATCAGTAGCATTGTATATAGTGATTCTAAACTAAGAATCCTGCCCCTTCCCCAATTTAAAAAACATAATCACTGGTCTACACTCTTCCTCATTCTCTTTTAGTTTCTGAGAATGCAAGAATTAATAAAACCAAACTACCTCTGTGTAAGTCTCACACATTATAGGTATCAAACTATATCACTTTTGCCCACAACTGTCTTGCTTCACTACCTCACTCCAATGTAGTCTTACTACCCCCAAGTATAGAGTACAAAAGACTGAAATCATTCTAGACAGAAAATCACAGGGCTCACATTAATAATACTGCCTTACCATTTAATACAATAGTTATGTGATTCAGAGGCTATATATAACAAGCAAAAAGAAATAACTTCAAGATACCTGTTATATCACAGTTGATACCAAGTGGGAAATAAGACAAAGGCTACCAGTAATACTTACCAAAGCAGCTACAAAAATAAAAACAAACTAAATCTAGTCAAGAGATAGGGAAGTGGGCAAAATATGCAGGAAAAAAATATGACTAGCAACTCTTAAGTCCATAAATATAAAATCACAATCATTAGAAACTACGCCCTCTCCACAAGCAAACAAGTAATAATTATACAGTACCTGTAACACACGGCAAAATGGGCATATGCAGCTACAATCCAGTTGTGATGGCCAGCGACTATTAGCACCTTTCGTGGATCCACAGGAAATCCTGTTGGTTTTGGAAAAAGAAATACTTTACGTTCTAAAAGCAGGGACTGGTAAACTACGGCCCATGGGCTGACTGTAGTCTTCTGCCTGTTTGGATAAATAAAGTTTTGCCGAAACACAGACATGCACATTTGTTCACATGCTGTCCTTGGCTGTCTCCACGCTGCCAGGGCAGAGCGGAACAGTTATGTTTCTTTACATAAAAGGTTTGCCAATCTCTAAAGGTTGAGAGCAAACAGATCATCACACACTTTTTAAATAAAACTTATGTTCAATGAGACTTTTCAAGATATAAATGTTAAAAAGAAAGATGAGGCAAAGATTACATTTTTAAAACATAATTACTCAGTATGACTCAGACTAAAAACATACGCATTTTTGTCTACTTCTGTTGTCTTTGCTTACCTAGCCGAACAGTCTCTTCTCCAGTTCCAGAGAGAGCAGGCTGGGTTCCATTTCCCCGAGCTTCACCTTCTGTGGAATTCAGTCCATTCCTAGAACCAGCAGAGGACCTAGCTGTGTTGTTTATTTTACGACTAGGAATACCTATGAAAAGAAATAATAAAATAAAATTATTTCTAAGTTCCACCTACCAAAAATTAAAAATTTCACACTATAACTAAGAGATATACAAATGTGAATTTCATCATGGCCAAAACATATCTTCCAATGTAGCAATTTACTGCAAGTAATTTAATTACCATAAAAAACAAAATGAAAATGAATTAAATTCTTTCAACAGATTTCTGATATTTATCATGTCATATCTGATAAGTAAAATTAAGATTTATCGTATTATATTCCATTTCTATCTAGCTCTAGGTTACGGAAATCAATCATTAATTCAGTCAGTCTACCACCAGTGTTTCCATTTACAGTACAGCTGCTTTGTGTGAGGTACAACTTACTTATGGAAACTTCTCTACAGCTTATTGTCAAATGTCTTTTATTTGACAGGGAGTCCTTTTTGGAAGGAAAATCTTGCTCAGAAGCCCACCTTAACACATGTTAAGGCAGAACTCTTCTAACTGACCGAGGTGGGGGGACGACACACGCTTCCCCTGCCTCTCTCCTGGACACTGACCGATTTCGGCAGAGCTCCCGGGCTTCTACAGAAAGGACAACTGACTGACAACTAGTGCTCTAACATCGGGGTTGGCAAACTATGGGCCACGGCTGATTATGTCTAAATAAAGCTGTACTGGTCGCATCCATTCATTTCCGTGTAGAGTGTATGGCAAAACTGAGTGGTTGCCCACAGATCTCATAGCTCACAGCCTGTCTGGCGTTTTACAGAAAAGACAAAGTCTGGCACATCCCTGGTCTAATGTACAGTATGACTTCTGTTAAAATTAAAGTTTGCAACATTTCCCGTCTATTTATATGTGAGAAACTCAATAATCAAAACAGAAATTTTCCTATATATATGTTTCTACTCGCAGAGTGATAAAAAACATTTTTTAAAGACTAAATAAAGTAGAAGTACCTGGTGGAGGCAAGTAACCGTGAAAAAGGACACTGCCACAAGATGAGCGCTCCAATTCTTCACATAAGAGAAGCCTTCTTACTAAAAACATGTCAAAGCAAACTTGTCAAGAGTACATGCAAACAGAAAAACAGTACTCCATTTTTATTTTCTCTAGTTAAAGAGGGTAAGGAAAGAAGAGGGAAATGTTTAAGTTAAATCAGTTGACAACATCTATTTACTATGAAAAACCACAAAAAGTAAGCACACTGAACTAGTCCATCAAAAAATAGGACCTGGTATAAAATATACTTCATTAGGCAAGTTTGCTACACGAAAGGTCAAATCATAAATACAAAATATCAGGACAACACATACCTAATGGAGTGATTCCATAAAATTCTGCTTCATGCCTGAGAACATTAATACTCACTCCCCTACAAAAAAAACCAAATAAATGATATATATCCTCCAGCAGCGGCAACTTGGATTATCTGAAGCAGAAGGAAAAAGTACTAGTTCTTAATGTGAACAAAGTTATAAGGCTTTAAAACTTACTTTTCTCCTAACATCTTTAGTTGTTTTAAAAGGTCTAAATAAAAAAACTGCATGCCAACAAAAACATTTCCTTACTTAAAAACCATTCCTATGTAGATGAATTGGGTGACTGAGAGATTAGGGCTTCGAAGGGCTAGTATAAGTAAATTATCAAGAAATACGTAATAAGGCAAACGAGTAGAAATCTTTCTTATATGGCATTAATTGCTTTTCTATTTTCATAATAATTATTTCTAACATATCTTAAACTCCCCAATTACATGGTAAAGCTCTCTACAAGCATGATCTACTTCTATTTTTTGTATACCTCACAGAGTGCTTGTATATAATGATTATGTAATAACTATTTGTTGAACAAAGAAATTCAGATAAATGATTCTCTTCTCATTAGAACAAAAATAAAAGCAAAACACAAAGTAAAAGGGCGGAGGGAAGACTAGCCTTAGAAAGGGCTGGACTAACCAGAAGATTATAGTACAGTTAAATAATATGAAAACAAACAGCAAAAGGAACAGAAGATTAAGAGTTTACAATACTAATGATTCATTTTAGGTGTCAGTTATAATTTGTCCTTACTTAAGAAATACTGCCTGGGCAAAAATAAGAGTGGGCATCACTACAGATCTCATGGAAATTAAAAGGACAATAAAGGAATACTATGAATAATTCTATTCCCACAAATTCGGTAACCTAGATGAAATGGACCTGGACCAATTCCTTGAAAGACACAATTTGCCAAAACTCACGCAAAAAAAAAAAAAAAAGACAATCTGAGTAGGCCTATATCTACTAAAGGAACTTAATCAATAATTAATAATCTTCCAAAACAGGAAGCAACACACCCAGAAGGATTCACTTGTGAATTCCACCAAACATTTAAGGAAGAAATCATACCAATTCTCTATAATCTCTTTCAGAAGAAAGAAACAACGGAATACTTACTAACTCATTTTATGAGGCCAGCATTACCCTAATACCAAAACCAAAAACATTACAAGGGAACTACAGACTAGTATCTCTCATGAACACGGATGCAAAAATTCTCAACAATGCCATAAGGCAAGAAAGTGAAATAAAGGTACACAGAGTGGAACGGGAAGACATACAATGGTTATTCAGAGATGACATATCATCTATGTAGAAAATCCAAAAGAACAGACAAAAATCTCCTGGAACTAATAGATGATTACAGTAAGGTTGTAGGATACAAGGTTAGTATAAAAAAGTCAATTGCTATGTACCAATAATGAACAATGGAATTTAAAATTAAGAACACAATACCATTTACATTAGCACCAAAAAAAAAAAAAAATTAAATACTTAGGTATAAATCTAACAAAAAATATGTAAGATCTATACGAAGCAAACTACGTAACTCTAATGAACAAAATCAAAGAACTAAATAAATGGAAAGGCATTCCATGTTCATGGATTGGAAGACTCAGTATTGTTAAGATGTCGGTTCCTCCCAACTTGATCTAAAATTCAATTAAATCCTAATCAAAACTCTAGCAAGCTATTTTATGGATAACGACAAACTGATTCTACAGTTTATATGGAGAGTTAAAAGACCCAATAGGAGAATAAAGTTGGAGGACTGCCAGTACCCAACTCCAAGATTTACCATAAAGCTACAGTAATCAAAACAGTGTGGTATTGGTGAAAGAAAAGACAATCTGAAAAGTCAACACGCTGTATTATTCCAATATATGACGTTCTGGAAAAGGCAAAATTATGGAGATAATAAAAAGATCAATGGTTGCACGGAGTGGGGATCAACAGGCAGAGCACAAAAGATTTTTAGGATAGTGAAAATACTTTGCACGGTATTAAAATGATGGACATGGGTCATTATACACTTGTCTAAACCCACAGAATGCACAACACCTCGAGTTAACTATAATGTAAACTATGAGTTTTGTGTGGTTATGATGTGTCACTGGAGGTTCATCCTTAATTAAAAAAAAAAAAACAATGTACCATTCTGGTGAGTGGTGTTGACAGCGGGGGAGGCTATGCACGTGTGGGAGCAGGAGGTATATGGGAGGTCTCTGGATCTTACTCTCAATTTTGTTGTAAACCTAATACTGCTCCAAAACAAAGTCTTTAAAGAAAAAAAAATCCCTGTGTTTAATAAACACCTGTAACTGCAATGTTAAATTGCTTTTATTTGTCAAATTAGTTGTGACTGGTTTAACACAAAAATAGTTGAACCTTTCCTATTCTATTTCAAAACCATCTGTGTTAACAGTACAGTAGTACTGCCTAATTACAAGGTGGCTCAGGACACAACAGTTCTTGAGGAACTCCAATCTCCTGAGGACAAGAAAACAAATATGGTAATTGTAACAGTGTGATAAGGGCAACACAGGAATTTTATGGAAGGTAGAGAATTAGAACACAGTATTTTTAAAATTCCTTCCCATCTTCTTTTGAAAGGTACTACTCAGAAAATTTTAATTTGCTAGGCCTCTTTAAGTAAAATAAGGCAGCAATTTATAAGTAGAACACTCAATAAATACGGATATTTAATTCTAACTAGTTCTGCCTTTCCTGAGTTATCTAATTGTGGATTAATCAACAAGGACAATTTACTAGAAGTAAATTCAGGCTTCTTTAATCAAATGCTAGGGGTCAAAATAATTTTACTCAAGAAGTAAGTAGTTAGTAACGTATCTGCCACCTCCACCTAAACCAAGAAAACAAACAAAAAGCTCCAACGAACTCTTTCATTCATTCAATAAATATCTACTGAAAAGCTACTATATGCACTGCAAACAAACTAGACCAAAAACTTGTTGTCGCTTTTAAGGAGTTCATATTCCAGTGAATATAAGCCAAAAATTATATAGTATTATAAAGAAGCAGGTCAAATAAACAACCAGAATTTTTTTTAATTTTTTTAAAAGATTTTATTTTTAAGTAATCTTTACACCCAATGGGGGCTCGAACTCACAACCCTGAGATCAAGAGTCACATGCTCCACCATCTGAGCCAGCCAGGTGCCTCTAAACAATTAGAATTTTAAAAGCTATATCTAAAAAAGTATAGAGATCCTCAGTGGAAGTTCACTGGGAATACACAGAGTAAAAGAATAATAAAATACAAATTAGATTGTAAATTCTTGGTAGGAATCCAGACTACGGCAAAGTTAAAGAAATAGTTTAAGTGGTCATTCGTTTATCTACAAAAACCTACGTTAGATCCTGGGAATATACAGTATAGTGCTTGCGCTGTTGGAATTTAAAGTCAAACAGAAGAGAGACTACTGAAAAAGGAATATGTGTACGGAATGCTGTGGTAGCAGCAGGACAGGAAACTATGAAGACCTATATTAAGTGGACTCAGCAGAGATCACTGAAGAAGTCAGGATTAAGCCAAGACCAGAAAGGGGTGAAACTATCAAAGCAAGAGAAATTAAGCAGGGGCAAGATCACAGAGAGCCTTAAGAAACAATAAAGTCCAAAATCTCTAGCCATTAATCAAAGAACATATTAAATAAGAGTTTTAAGCAGAGTAGCAACCAGATGAAATTTATATTTTGATAAGGTAATGTTGGCTACAGTGCGGAAAACCAATTGGAAGAATGGAGAACTGAAGGCAGGAAACTCGTTAGGAAACTGCTGGGAGTAGTCTAGAGGAAGAGAGAGGATAGGTTGGTGGCCTCCATCTGTGAGTTTAATTCGGAGGAAACATTCAAGCAAAAATAATTTGGGGTCGGGCTGTGGGGAACCTTCCTATCCACAAAATATACCCAAAGTACATACCTATCAGTAAGAATTGACTTTAAAGGGATGCGATTCTTACCGTAAGTCTAGTTCTTTTGTCCGAAGAAAATTTAAAATGGGTGCAAATGCTGCTGGATCTCGATCAATAAATATCTGTAAATGAAGAATTGTTTTATTTTCAAATTAAAAATAAACTGACATTAATATGTGTAACACAAACTTAGGGAACAAACACTAAATTATTTAAATATTATATTTACTTGATTCCACTCTTAAATTTGAATGTTTCTAAAATTGGCATGCAGTTTTAACTGTGTGCATTTAATGCAGTATTGTCTCCCCACCCCAAAAACCTATTATTATATTGATAATATTTTAATTTGTAGGAAAAATGGCATCTATTTATTGATATCTTTGGTAAAAACACCCAAGGGAAAATTTTTATCTGAAATATACTAGAATTCAGTAAATATTTTGAGAACATCATGCACAAATAATACCTTCTTACATTATTATTAATTATTGCTGACAGTGATTGTGACTTACATAACTTGTGATTCATACGTGAATCATTAAAACAATGTACTTTTATAATACAGGGGTAATCAAGAAAAGTAAGTATTGCACATTACTGTCAAAACTGGAAAAGAGGGGCACCTTGGGGGCTCAGTCATTTATGTGTCTGCCTTTGGCTCAGATCGTGATCTCGGGGTCCTGGGATCGAGCCCCTCGTGGGACTCCCTGCTCAGCGGGGAGTCTGCTTCTCCCTCTGCCCCACCCCCACTCCTGCTCGCTCTCTCTCTCAAATAAATAAAATCTTAAAAAAAAAAAAAAACTGGAAAAGTATACTATTGTCCTAACACCTCAAAAGCTAGGGATGGCAGATGATGACATTTCTTAAAACCACAAAATACATACCAAGAAAATAAAATGCTGTAGAAAATATGAAATATATAATCGATAACTTTCTAAAGGAATGTATACCAACCCTATTTTGAATTAATTATAAAACTGAATACCTTTTAAAGCTTAGGTTAGTCAACTAGACAGGGGAATGGTAGCTTACAGTAAAGCTCTTTATACTAGTATTATGTTTATACAATCAATGAGGCTGTTCTAGCTTCATAAATTCTTGCTTTTGTTTTCATTAGAACCAATGAGAAGTTGAAGAAACACCACAGATCAGTGGAGATCTTATTACTGATATCTTTTTTATGATCTCATATGGACACACCTGCTTTTGCTGTCTTATTTCATCTGTAAATCCCATCACAGCAAATAAATACCTTTGGCCAGTGTGTTGCCTCCAACAGAAAGCTTTCTTTTGGTTTTAGGAGTACTAACCATTTACTTTACATACAACGTTGCACACATTATAACTGCTTTTTAAATGTATAAATCAGTATTTTTGTACTAAAACCTAACAGTTCTCTCCTTTCCTCATTTCGCCATTGCTGTACAAGTTCTTCAGGTTTTTCTACAACATAAAGAAATTGTAGGACTTTACTAATTTACAATATCTTACCATTCTCACTAAATATCAAAATATTTTAGTATTTATATTCATCTATTTATTGTTAAAATTTTAAGTACTGATTAAAAGTATTTCCTCTCCTGACAGTGTAAGCTCATATCCTCGAATCCCTCTAATCATAAATACTTAAATTGCTATATTCAGTATTCCACTTAGAGTTCCCTTCTATTAACTATAGAAAAACTACATACAACAAGAAATAAAACACTTTTTAAGTACATATTTGTCACTTTCACTTACTGGTTATTAAAAGATTAGCTTTCCTGTGTTTTCTTAGGGTCCCTATATAATAAGGGTCAAACATTATAAGCATTAGTTGATTCAATTTAGAAACATATATCAACATATTATACTCACAGCACCAGTTTCATCTCGAAGTGTTGAAATTCTTCCACTCAGCAAACTAGAGGACATGAACAATAATCCAGAGTTAGTTCTTAAAATCTGAATATGAATAAAATGCACAAATTCTTTACCAAATATCAAAGACCAATACAAATGAATCATCCTATCTCCAAAGTAAAATAAAAATTTTTTAATTCTATTTTAAGAGTTAAGATTTTTTATCCAAGAAAAACATTAATTTAACTGGAAAAAGGAAATTTTTATTACTTTAATGATCAAGTTTTTAAAAAATGGTATTAAAGAATTACATGAAATACCTGGAAAAAAAAGAATCTGGAATCCACATAAGAGTTTGTCTTGAGGTACTAAATCTGCAATGAAAAATTATCTGTTATTATAGATGAGGACATGATCTGAAATCAATATTCGTTAACCTGCTTTAATATGCTGGCTAATAATTTACAACTTGTTGCACAGCTATAGCTCTATCAATATTGTACATTTATTATTTTAAAATTTTGCCTCTTTCAATTCAGAGTTAAGATTATTCAAAAAGCTCTCAACAAAATCAAATAATTAACTCACTGGCATATACTGCTTCTTAAAACACTACTTTCCAGCATGCCCATCTCCTGAAGAATCAATAAGCCCATCACAACAAACCCGAACTTCTCAATATACCATTCAAAATTATCTTTGGGTCCTGTTTCATCTCTCCAACACGAATGTTTTCTCATCTAATAAGACAATACTTCAATGCCCCCGGACAATTCGTGCTTACTACCATTTCGGTATCTTTATCTCCACTTGAGCAACCTCCTCATGTCCAATAATCCAAATTCCATCCATTTTCTTGATACCACTCAGGTTTTACCTTCTCCTTAAAGGCTTTTCCAAATAGTCTATCCTATATTATCTTTTTGAGCTTCTGTTGCATTCATTCATTCAAAAACCACTCAGTAAATATCTCATTGTTCTGAGGTTAACTGCCATTTGATCAAGTCCAAATTGTCTTATTACCAATTTTGGAGGGAACTTTATCCCAGCCTACTGTAACAAACTACCTACGCAGTTTTTTACTTTCTGTTGCCATCACCATGTGTCCTCACACAGAAGAGAGCCTAAGAGATCTCTGTGTTTCTCCACATTCACTATCTAGCATTATATGACTGCTTTAAAACAGTCCCTGTGCCCATTAACCAGATCAAGAAAGGATCCAAGTAGTTTATTCAAGAAACCATGGCAAATTTTCCCAAGTGTGTATCTTAGCAGAATCGTAAGAAAAACTGGAGAACAGATTACAACAGTCAAAGGAAACTGACTTGGCCAAATAAATAAAAGCCAAGTCCAGTAAATGGCAAACTGAAGGATACAAGGATCCACTGCGAAAAAAAAAAAAAAAAATCACTGTGTTCTGGAGGGTATCAAATTAATTCCAAATAAGGTCATTATAATTTATGATCTTTCATGTTTACTAATTATTCAGCAAATTGTTTGCCAGATAACTCAAATTTTGAGTTACTTAGAAAATTACGCAGGTCTGCTTAAAGTTGTATTAGCAATTTCAATTAAAATCAGCAGTTTGGGGTAGATTTAATAATTTGAAATCTCTGGGCAAAGGGATTGGATCCTCACCCCCACCAATTTTTTTCTTTTTTCAAACAGGAGGAAGACAAATGGGAAAAAACAAAAAACAAAAAAAAAACCCACAGACCTTTAAAACTGAGTTCCAAGTGTGACTTCATAAAAATGATAACATTTAAAATTACATATGACAAGCATAATTTTCTGCAATGAAAGCCTTTTCTACTGTTTTTTATCTTATACCCAGTGTGCCAAGAAGATGCCATAAAGATGCCATACACACACACACACACACACACACACACACACACACACACACACACTGGAATATTACTCAGCCATCAAAAAATGAAATCTTGCCATTTGCAATGATGTGGATGGAACTAGAGGATATTATGCTAAGCGAAATAAGTCAGAGAAAGACTATTATCATATGATCTCACTCATATGTCGAATTTAAGAAACAAAACAGAGGATCATCAGGCAAGAGAGGAAAAAATAAAACAAGAGGAAACCAGAGGGAGAAAAAACAAGAGAGACTCTTAATCATAGGAAACTGAGGGTTGCTGGAGGGGAGGGGGGTGGAGGGTTGGGGTAACTAGGTGATGGACAGTAAGGAGGATATGTGATGTAATGAGCACTGGGTATTATATAAGACTGATGAATCACTGACCTGTACCTCTGAAACCAATAATACATTATATGTTAATTAGCTGAATTAAAATAGTTAAAAAAATAAATAAAACTGCAAGTCAAAAAAAGGGGGGGCGATGTTCAATCTGGTCTCACCAAAAATGTCACTAAAGATATTAGCATATTATACTTCTTGTCATTTGCCTCCTTCTAAATTAATTTGGAAGGAAATTAAAATTATTTATTCTGCAATATTACTATGCCACCAACCCTTGCATTTCCGATTATTTCAAATTCCTTTATCAATCCTGTAAGGTTGAACTATTATTGTCACTTTACATTTTATGAAAACTAAGCACTAAAAAATAATTTGGCCTAGGTTGCTGAGCTAGTTAGAGGTAAAGCCTGGGAGCCAGAACCCCTATCTGCATGATTCCAAAGTTCTTTGTAAGTCCCCCACTAGCTGGTCAGAGACCTCTCACATGAGGCCTCAGATCACACTCATTCATAACAGAATTAATCCCAAATTGAGTCATATTAGGTTTCTTTCACTAGTTTTTTTTTTTTGTAAATAACGCTAACTCTAAATGAAACCTCATCTTCTCTACTTCCTGAATCACCCATAACGTGTTAAATAAATCATAAAAAACATTGCTCATTTTTGAAATTCCTTTGAGTATTTCCAATTTCTTATCCTTCCTCTCTGGGGCGGGGGGCGGGGGGGGGTTGTCAGACAAGACAATGGGGACGACACACACCTCACCTTAGCATACACTTATCTGCTCACAGTAGGCTCTCCTTCTGATTTTTACTCTATCACCTCAGAGCCTACTTCCATTCTAAGCCACAGGTGGTTCTCCCAGTGGCAATTCCTCAACTTTAATGACAATGAAATCAGGACTTTTTTTTTCCTTTACAATGATTTAAGTGACTGTGTTAACATGTCTGTACAACATATAGATGCCTTCTGGACACCTCCTAGCTCTAAAACACTCCCAGAGTCTATGATTCAAAGTAACTCAAGAAAATATTCTCAGAATACCTGGAGTTGGATTTTCTCTTTTTCTATAGGCCATGTCATTACTTATTTTATAAACTATGTTATCCTAGCAAATTTAAAGTTTGTGGTGTTTTTGCTTAATTTCTCATTCCGAACAACTTTCATGTCTTCTAAACTGTTCAATCTAATAATACATTGACCTAATTTTGTATTCTTTGCTAATATCGCTTAGAAAACCTTAGATCCTGTTATGATCTAGTTCCATACACAGTGAAACAAAATAAAATGTTCAAGCTCCAAGATGGCTGCCTTTTATGATTTAAAAATGTAAACTGAATTCTACAGTCATTAACAAGAATTCACTCATTACACCACCCACTTTCAATATACAGTAAATAACAATACATTTAATTTTTATCATAATAGTGTTATGTCCTTTAGAATGCCTGGAAAAAAAGATATCCACAATCTATAGCAATTAGGAACCAGTACAGGGATTTTAAATGACTATAGTGCTACTCCTCAGCATTAACATACACTGAAGGCCAGCTCTTGTGGGGTATTCCATTTTTGCAACCGGAAGTTACCAAACCTGCAAATTTTTCATGTGGTTTTTACGGAAAAAATCCATTTCTTACATTAGGAGACATAAATCTTCTCCAAAGGACCGGTATCTATATAACGCCAATAATGTAGTATCTTATCTTACACTGTTAAACAGTTCTGTTTCGGGGAATGAGGGAAAAGAACAAGGAAAGAATGAAGAATTACTGTTTCTTGTGTTGAATTCTCTAGCACACCAAGAAAATGATTAAATACTTAGGATTAAAACACGATACATTTTATTCCTACGGTTCACTCCACTGCTGCTGTCTTGCATTTTAAAAGATATTAAAGTTTTAGACGTTGAAACCCTTTCATATTCTCGAGCACTTCATCGTTCATCTCCTACCAAGCTTTAAACTCAACCACCCCTTCCTTCCAACAGAGCTGGCAAAGTCCCATTTCTGAGAAGAGTGACTCAGAGCCACAGCAAATCCGCAAAAAATGATTTTCCCCCCAACAAGCTTAATAAAAGGCACAGACAGGGAGTGGAAAGCCAGAGAGAGGATAAAGAGGTTTCAGTCTGTCTACTCTGAGTGTGCCACACTGTGCCAAGGCTTTCCAGAACTATTAAAACTGCAGTTCCTGGACCCATTGCCCTGCAAGTTGAACAGATCGTGTCAAAGCCATGCACCCAGAAACTATGAAAATAAACAACGTACTGCGAATCTATGCACTCCATCCACCGAAATCCTTCGAGATTACAAACACTCCTTAATTAGGAGGGGAAAAGAGCACTGCACTTTCTTACCCCAGCGAACCGACACCTTGACCGAAAAGAGAGAAGGCAGGTTCATCTGCAAGAGCCAAACCACAAGGCCGGGCTTCTACAAAGTAAATTCCTCAAATAGGCTGTAAGGTTAGGTAAGGATGGCTTTTTAAAGTTCCTCCTAGCCTGAGAGCTTAGAAAGGGGGAGGGACAAAGGTTGGCATTCTAGGAAGGCAGGCACTTGGGCACACGGGCCCGGCTCGCGCTAATTCCAGAGGCCCTCCTGCCTCTCCCTTCCCGGAGCAGATACTTCAGTTCGAGATCCGCCGACATTCTTCCCGCCGGGAGGGCCCCCCGCGCTCCCCACCTGGCTCGGCTCCCACCTTCGCCCTCGTCCCCGCGACACCCGGCCCCCGTCGCCCCCCTGCAGGCCGCCCGCGGCATCCCGGCTCCGAGCCCCTTCTCCGCCGACTCACCTGGTCCCCCCCACGTTCAGCTGCACGATCTCGCCGCTGCCGGCCGCCGCCGCGGCGAAGCTGCCGCAGTGCCCTCCCGCCATCTCCGGCGGCTCCGGGCGCGCACGCCGCCCGCCCTCCCCGGCCGGGGCCGTCGAGCTCGCGGCGGGAGCCCGAGGCGGCGGCGGCGGCGGCGGCGGCGGCAGGGCCAGCTGCGCGGCGGCGGCCGGAGGGCGGGAGATGCGCGGAGCCTCCCCCACCTTCCCGGCGGCCGGGCCGAGCTCTCCCGCCGCCGCCTCTTCCCCTCCGCTCCCGCACGGCGGGAGGGCAGCCCGGCCTCCACCTCTCGCGGCCTCCAGGCCGCAGGGCCGGCCCGGGCCTCTCCTAGCGCTCAGCTGCCGCCGCCGCCGCCGCTGCCGCCGCAACGGCGGCCGCCGCAGCCGCAGCCTGCCTGGGAGAAGGGGTCGCCGCTGGGGACAAAATACCGCAGCGCTCACCCCTTCGCCCGCCGCCGCCGCGGAGGAGGAGGAGGTGGTGGAGGAGGAGGAAGGAAGGGCCGGGGAGGAGCTTCCCAACCCAGCGGGGCTGGCGCGAAGGGACGTAGGGAATGTGCTCCTGGCCCGCCGCCCGCTCGGGCGGGATTCCATGTCTTTCCTCCTCCCCGCGCGGTCCCAGCCTGTTGCCTTTCACATTGAAGGTTTTCTAGCACCAGGAGTCGAGAGTCCCCAGCTTGGGGGCAAGTCTGGGCAAACTGCCCTTAAGCAACTTTATTTATCGTCTCCTTTCTCCGCATGGATTTGGAGGTGAGGGGAAATTTTCCGAGAGCTAGTGGTTGATGCCTAAAGGTAAAAAGTGCCAGTGCAGTGAAAATTTGGGGATGTTAAAACTTTTTTACAGCGTTTACCGCAGCAAATTCGTTACTGTATTAACTCTCTTCAGTCCCAACCCTGGTGACCGAAGCGGTTTTGTTTTTTGTTTTGTTGAGCAGGGAAGGAAACAAAAGGACAAGAACAAACAACCCGTAGCCTGTGTAGAGCAATGTGTTTCTGGAATATAGTAAGCATTCAGTGTTAGTCACACACAAATGCACACTTAAAAAAAAAAAAAGTGTTTGCTTTAAATAGTATATGTATTGGAACCCGAAAACTTACTTAGTGGCTACTGAAGTACATTTTAAAAATCTTAACACAAAGGGGGGTTCCTGGCTGGCTCAGTCTGAAGAGCACGGCAAATCTTGATCTGGGGGTTGTAGGTTCAAGCCCCACCTTGGGCATGGAGATTACTTAAAAACAGAATCTTTTAAAAAATAAAACACTGTAACACCTGATGTTAGCTAAGAAAAGCTCAGAGGCAGTGTAGTACGTTTCAGAGTTCATTAGTCTGTGGTACTAAATTCTGTTAAAAAGAAATAGGCCCAACATGGAGTCACTTTTGCTAAGCCCCATCAAGACTTAATGCCTAACCTAGGGGGGCCTGGCTGGCTCAGTGGGAAGAACATGGGACTCTTGTTCTTGCCATCCTGACTTGGAGCCCTAGCTTAGGTGTAGAGATTATTTAAAAATAAAATCTTAAAAAAAAAAAAAACCACTTAATGCCTAACCTAATTGCAGTTTCAACCTCTCCTAGGAGTGGAAATTTAAACCAATTAGTCTGGAATTTCCAGATCAGCATTAGTGAGGTAACCTGCCAGATAAGGCCCCTGTCATCCCCTAAGGGAAGGTAACCTTGCCTGAAATAATTTAGTCTTTTTTTTTTTTTTAAAGATTTTATTTATTTATTTGACACAGAGAGAGACAGCTAGAGAGGGAACACAAACAGGGGGAGCGGCAGAGGGAGAAGCAGGCTTCCTACTGAGCAGGAAGCCGGATTTGGGGCTCGATCCCAGGACCCTGGGATCATGACCTGAGTCCAAGGCAGATGCTTAACGACTGAGCCACCCAGGCGCCCCTAATTTAGTCTTTTAACCTCCCAGTCCTGCCCTCCTTTTGCCTCTAAAAACCTTTCATTTTGTGCCACTCTAAGGAGCTGCCCAATTCATGAATCATTGAATAAAGCCAATTAGATCTTCAGTTTTACTCAGTTGGATGTTGTTTAACAATTCTTAGCATGAATTGTGGTTTTTTATAGTTTTACCATTAAGAATTCAAACTGGGGCGCCTGGGTGGCTCAGTTGGTTAAGCGACTGCCTTCGGCTCAGGTCATGATCCTGGAGTCCCGGGATCGAGTCCCACATCGGGCTCCCTGCTCGGCAGGGAGTCTGCTTCTCCCTCTAATCATCTCCCCTCTCATGCTCTCTCTATCTCATTCTCTCTCTCAAATAAATAAATAAAATCTAAAAAAAAAAAAAAAAAAGAATTCAAACTGAAGACCTACATGATGTTATGATTTTATTTTCATTGTCATAATAATTTTAAAAAACACTCTGCTGAAAAATATACCAGTGATATGACTTTATCCAAATTTGATTTAAAAGAGGATAGCACAACTTACAAGATAAATATTATTTACCTCAGTTAATGATGATGAGGATAATAATAATAGCTAATTTGTATTGTTAAAAAACAAAATTCAACTGAGTAGATTTGAAGATCTAATTGGCTTTATTAAACACTTCATGAATCGGGCAGCATCCCATCTAGCAAGTAGAGGGGGGCCTCTGAGGAGTTTTACAGAATGGAAAGTTTTTATAGGAAGGAAGGTGGGGCAAGCAAATTAGTAGCAAAAGAAAAGAAAGGATTGTTCCATCTTCCATTACAAGGAGGGACAGGGGGTCTTATTGAAATTGCGTCATCTTTTTGAGGGATGGAGAAGGCCCATGTAACAAATTATTTTATTGGTGCTGGTCAGAAAATTCCTGACTGCCTGGTTAAAACTTACATTTCTGGGGGAGGTTGACACTGCAGTCAGATTAGGCGCCAACTGGCTCTTGGACTTGGCCTAAGTGATGCCATTTTGGGCCTGTGGTTTTCTTTTTAACAGGATTTATTAAGGATTTATCACATGATAGATGGCTTAGATATTTTTTGTCATCTTTTTTCTTCATAGCTATTATACTAAAAACCTGAGACTGAAAATGATCAGGAAACCTGCTTAAAATTACATAGCTGGCAAGTGGCATAGCAGGAATTTGTAGGCAAGCACTTTAATTTCGGGGCCTCTCTGCAGGGTGCCTTAAACCTTCACTGTATACTGAGAAGATGAGTAACAGTTCCGATTAAGAGAGCCCGAAATTAAGATTCCCTCATACCTTAAACAGTGTTAGCTATCTTCGTTCTAACCCATAATGTCTGCTCCTATCAGAATCTGAAACTTTGCATTCTAATTTGCAAGATAGAATTAGGTGGTAAAAAAGGCCGTTTAATTTTTCCTGGGCCCATACCTTGGAAAAATGTAATGATCACTTACTAACAGATTTTTGCCTTTAATGAATTCAAGAGGCAACATGGAGGTAAACTAAGGCCTGTGATATTATGATTTATTTATTTATTTATTTTTAAAGATTTTATTTATTTATTTGACAGAGAGAGAGATAGCGAGAGCACCAACACAAGTAGGGGGAATGGAGAGGGAGAAGCAGACTCCTGCAGAGCAGGGAGCCCGATGCGGGGCTCCATGCGGGGCTCCATGCGGGGCTCCATGCGGGGCTCCATGCGGGGCTCCATGCGAGGCTCCATGCGGGGCTCGATCCCAGGAACCTGGGATCATGACCTGAGCCGAAGGCAGACGCCTAACAACTGAGCCACCCAGGTGCCCCGATATTATGATTTACAATAAGAAAGATATTTGGCCTTCATCCCCTGTTCTGGGACAGAACTCCTAAAATCATTGTAAATTCCTAAATGATGAGAGCACTAGTGTTTCTTTGTTATGTTAATGAGGTGGCATCTGGAAAGCACTTAGGTAACCTAAGGTTATGGGCTGGTTCCTAGAGGAGGACCCAACCCTGTGATTAGTGGGTTGGAACTTTTAGTCCCACTATCCCCAACTGCCATCTCGAGGAAGAATCAATTACCAATGGGCAATGATTTAATCAATGAAGAAAGGGACAGGACTGAGAGACCTTCCAGGTTGGTGAACATGTGAAGATTCAGGGAGAGTGGCACTCTCTGAGAGGGCATGGAATCTCCATCCCCTTTTCCCATACCTTGCTCTTCAGATCTCTTCCACCTGGATATTCCTGAGGTATTTCCTTTTGTAATACACCCATGATCTAATGAGTAAGTGGGTTTCCTGAGTTCTGTGAGCTGCTGTAACAAATGAATCAAACCCAAGAAGAGGGTTGTGGGAACCTGTGATTTGTGGCCATCAGTCAGAAGCACAGGTAACAACCTGAAGTTGCAACTGGTGACTTAAGTCCAAAGAGTGAGTTGGGGGACCCTCCGATCTATAGCTGGCCAGTCAGAAGCACAGGTAAGAACCTATGCTTGTGATTGGCGTCTGAAGTAGAGGACACTCTTGTAGAACTGAGCCCTTAATCTATGGAATCCAGGTAGATAGTGTCAGAATTGAATTGAATTGTAGAATCCCCCTGCTGGTGTCCAGAGAATTGCTTGATGGTGGCAGGTAAACTCCTCCTTTCCCCGCAGTGGAATTGTGTGCAGAATCCCTTAGTAGGCATTCAAAGGAGAGGTGAGTAGGCAGTTATAAGAGGATGGTTGGAAGACAGGCAGGCAGGGGCAAGGGGCCTCGTCTTGAAAGAAAACGACCCTTAAAAGGAAAAAGACCCCATCCTGTTATTCCACACCACCCTGGAAGGAGCCCTCCACCCTTTCCCACATGAACAACTATCTGATAGGTAGATGAGCACATGGACAAAAACCTGATTGGGTGAAAGGCACATGGAGAGTTAATCAGATTAAAGCAGACTGTCAACAAGCATAAAAACTCCTAGATTTAAATGCCAAAATGGCAACCCTCTCAGGTCCCCTCCCTCTTCCAGGAGCTTTGTACTGTCGCCCAATAAACTTTGCTTTGCTGCGCACCACTCTTTGTTGGGTCTACCTCTTCATTCTTCAAAGCAGCATGACCGAGAATCATGGGCACTAAAGGAAAAGAAATCCTGAAACACAGTTGTATATAGAAGTTGGAAGTTTGCAAGAGAGATTCAAACTGAAAATACTCTTAATCTTTGCTGAAATAACATTGAGATCATAAGGGGGAGAATGTAGAATGAGACAAGAATAGGGATCAGGAGGGAGCCCTTGACTATCCAACATTAGGAGACTGGGAGAAGAAGAAAATACAGCCAAGGAGAAAGGAATTCTGGCAAGATGGAGGAAAACCAAGGGATTAGGGGGTCCAATGAGATAATAGATCAAATAAAATAACTGAGAATTGACCACTGGATTTAGTACCATGAAGGAAATTGGCGATCTTCTAAGTAAGAATAGTTCTAGTGTGGCAGTGGGAGAAAGAGCATGATTGGTGGGGTTTCACTGTAAAGAGGAGTAAAGAAATGGACAGTAGCAAGCAGGGGAAGTAAGGTCAAGAGAAAGCTTTGTCAAGATGGTAAAAGAAATAACTATATACTGATGGAAACCATTTAGTAGAGAGCAAAAACTGGTAATTCAAGAGAGGCAGAAGATAATTATTAGAGTTATGTCTTTACGTAGATGAAAGACCATATCTAGTCAACAAGTAAAGATAGAGAAATTGAGCCACAAGGATAGATAATTTGCCCAGTGTTTGCCCAGTGTTTGCTGTTGCCATTGTTATTACGGTTATCTTCTGAGCCTTTCCAGGTGTAGATACAGCCATTATTTGGGTATGTCTCCAATGGTATACTGTATCTATCAGATTTTAAAACCATAGGCTTGAGATTACTAACAATAATAGGGAAAACTTCCTCCCACAGAACTGTCAATACCCTAAAGGCAAGCCATAAAAAGAGGGAAAGGACCCAAAGGTTAACTGGATCCCATCCCTCAAACCTGAACAAACAAAACACATTCCTATCTGATGGCAAACTCATCAAAGAAGTTGTGGTTTAAGGGGAAGATGTAAGGACAATAATCTGGAAAAACTGGTGTAGGGCCCGAATGACATCTACCCTCCAGGCCCGAGGTATGAGGATTATGGGAAAGAAAATAGCCGACAGTTGAGAAGGAAGCAAGCGAGTCAGTGTCTGTTGGGGAGAGCCTACTTTTAGTCTTTGTCAGGAATATTTAGAAAAGAGGGTGAGGGTAAAGGGAATTTTCTTTATGAGGGACCATAAATTCCAAAGCTCACATTGGAAAGGTTGTGTTCTGGCGGAGAACAGTGGAGAATGAGAAATTTTTGTGTGTAACATTATAAATGGGAAAATCAGCACGAACAGATTAGTCCTGAGGTTCCCTTAGGCAGATTGTGGTGGTGATTCAGAGAAGGTTTTGTTTAATTTGGGGGTGGGGATGGAGCAAAGGCCTTTGCCTGAAGCAAAGAAAGTTCAATGAACACTCCCAGAAAACTATTAAGGCCTGAGATGATCTCATACACCACCTATCAGCATTCAGCCTCCCTCTGCTATCTTCTTCCCATGTTCCTTCCTACCTCTCTATTCCATTCCAGGTACACTGGCCACCTTGTTATTATTCCAAAATGTCAAACATGCTCCAGGCTCAGGGTTTTATACCTTGCTTTTCCCTCTGCTTGTGAAGTTTTTTCTTGAGATAGACAAAGGGCTCACTTCTTCAGGACTCTGCTCAAATATCATCTTAACAGAGAGACGTTTGTTCTTCTAAGACAACAAGGGAAACAAAATAGAATCTCAAAAAATATGCTCAATTAATCCAAAAGAAGGTATAAAAAGAGTAAGGCAAGAATAGATGACACAAATAGAAAACAATTAGCAAGATGGTAGATTTAAACCCAGCCATATCAATAATCACATTAAATGTAAATGGTCTAAACACTCCAATTAAGGCAAGGTTCATCAGACTGGATAAAAAAGCAATACCTAACTACAGACCACCTAAAAGAGAACCTTTTAAAATATAAGGTCACAAATAAGTTAAAAGTAAAAGAATGAGAAAAAGATGAAAGATGAACCATATGCAATGGACCGAATGTTTGTGTCCCCTACCAAATTCATACACTAAAATCCTAACCCCCAACATGATGGTACTGGGTCGGGGGGAGGAGGCTTAAGGAAGAAATTAGGGCATGAAGGTGGAACCCTCATGAATGGGATTAGTACCATTAGAAAAGGGATGGCAAAGAGCTCTCTTACCCTCTTTCTGCTGTGGAGGATACGATAAGAAGATGGCACTCTGCAATCCAGAACCCAACAGTGCTGGCACCCTTGTCTCAGACTTCCAGCTTCTAGCACTATGAGAAATTTCTGTTGTTTATAAGCCACCCAGTCTATGGTAGTTTGTTGTAGCAGCCCAAACTAAAATATCATACTAACACTAGTCAAGAGAAAGCTGGAATAGATATATTAATATCAGACAAAGTAGATTTCAAAGAGGAGCAAAGAATACTACCAGGGATAAAGAAGATCATTTCATAATGATAAAGGAGCTATGCCATTAAGACAACATAACAATTAATAACACTTATGTATCTAAAAACTGAGCTTAAAAATACAGAAAAAAAAAACTGATAGAACAAGGAGAAATAGACAATTCCATAATTATAGACAGATGTTTCAGTATTCTTAGTGCAATAATTGGTTGAACTAGTAGATGAAAAATCAGTAAAGACATCGAAGATTTGAACAACACTATCAACTAAAATAACCTGTTGGTATTAGTAGAAGATTCTACTCAACAATAGCAAAATGCACATGCTTTTCGGGTGCTCACAGAACATTTACCAAGATAGACCATATTCTGGACTATGATACAAGTCTCAGTAAATTTAGGAAGAATCAAGTTATACAAATTATGGTCTCTGGTGGCAATGCAATTATGTAAGAAATAAGAAAAGAAGGAAGGAGGGAAGGAAGGAAGGAAGGAAGGAATGAAGGAAGGAAGAAAGGGAAGGGAAGGGAAGGGAAGGGAAGGGAAGGGAAGGGAAGGGAAGGGAAGGGAAGGGATAGATCTGGAATATCCCCAGATATGCATAACACAGTTCTAAATAATGTATGGTTATAAGGAAATTAAAAATTGTTCAAAGTGAAGATGTTTTGAAACAATATCTAAAAATATGGGATGCTGCTAAAGCAATATTTAGAATTATTTAGCATTCAACTTACATATTAGAAAATAATGACCTCAGGGTCAACCTTAAGAAACTAGGAAAAGAACACTAGAGTAAGCTCAAAGGGAGCAGAAAAAAGGAAATAAGAATCAAAGTAGAAATAAATGAAATAGAAAAGAGAAAAACAGCATAACCAAAATCTGGTTCTTTGAGAAGATCAATTAAACTGATGAACCTCTAGCTGGACTGATTTGGAAAAAAGGGAGAAGACACAAATGATACATCTCAGGAATGAGAGAGGTGAGACATCACTACTGATTATACAGATATTAAAGGAAAATAAGGAGATGTTATGAACAACTATGCCAATACATTTGACAGCTTACCTGAAATGGACAAATTCCTCAAAACACACAAACTACCAAGACTCAAAAAGAAATAGATAACCTGGGTAGCTCTGTATCTGGGGTGAAAGAATTTGAATTTGTAGTTTAAAATCTTCAGACAAAGAAAACTCGAGGCACAGATGGTTTCACTGGTGAATTCTACTTATATTTAAGGAAAAAATAATATCAATTTTCTATAACCCTTCCACAAAACTTAAGAATTGGGAAGAATTTCCAACTCATTTTCTGAGGCCAGCATTACCCTGATGCCAAAATCAGAGATTACAAGTAAACTGCAGATCAATTTCCTTCATGAATCTAGATACATCAATGCTTAACAAAATATTAGCAAACTGAATCCAACAAAAGGCAAAAAGAATAATATATCCACAATGTGGTGGGGTTTTTCCCAAATGCAAGGTGTCTCTGTGTGTCAAATCTCCCTTTCATTTCTTTTAGAAGGTTACCAATCATTGGATTATGGCCCACTCTAAATCCAGGATGATCTCATCTCAAGATCCCCTAACTTAATTACATCTGCAAAAATCCTATTTCCAAATAAATTCACATTCACAGTTTCAGGGATTAGGACTTGGACATATCTTTTGGGGACCACAATTCAACCCACTATTTACATGTTCTTACAAAAGCTGTTACACAAATATTTATATTGACTTTATTTGTAACAGCCAAAAGCTAGACACAATCCAACTGTTCATCAGGCAAAGTAAACAAATTCCATTCCTTATAATGGAACGCTTCTCAACAATAAAAAGGAATGAAGTACGACACATAAAAACCTAGCTGAGTGTAATGGGGCGCCTGGGTGGCTCAGTCGTTAAGCGTCTGCCTTCGGCTCAGGTCATGATCCCAGGGTCCTGGGATCGAGTTCCACATCGGGCTCCCTGCTCAGTGGGAAGCCTGCTTCTCCCTCTCCCACTCCCCCTGCTTGTGTTCCCTCTCTCACTGTGTCTCTCTGTGTCAAATAAATAAATAAAATCTTAAAAAAAAAAAAAACCTAGCTGAGTATAAAAATAATTAAATTAATGTAAATATAACTGTAAAAAGCCAAACAAAAAAAGAGTATGTACTATGTGATTATATTTATGTAAAATTCTAGAAAATGTAAACCAGTCTCTAGTCATAGAAAGTAGACAGATCAGTGTCTGAGCATGAGAGATGGAAAGGTATTTGGTGGGGGGAATTACCAAGGGGTACAAGGAAACTTTTTGAGTGATGGTTATGTTCATTATTTTTGACTGTGGTGATGCTTTTCTGGATGTACACATCTGCCCAAACTTAATAAACTGTCTAGTAAGTGCAGTTTATTGTATTTTAATTATACCTCAAATACATTGTCAAAAATAATGTTTCCTTGTGGATCCTGAAATACCTAATCATCTGTGGTAACTCCTGGAAATAATGCTAAGCCACTCCCACACTCCTTAATTTTTTAATTTTTATTTATTTTTTAATTAATTAATTAATTAATTAATTAATTAATTTTGCTGTTTTCTCTCTTCCTATGTGCTATGGGACACTTAAATTAGGGACTGCATCACCTGGGCTCCCTTGCCTTCTGACTTCCAGGTGCTAGCAAGGGATTCAGGACACAGGGAAACAGTGGCCAGGGCATTTATTTTCCTGTTTCTCCATAGTTCTGGAAGTGTTTGCATTCTTACATAGTCCCACTTCATGTAAGTTATCCCTCCTTCAGAGGTCTAGCTCTGATTAGGATCCTCGTAAGCCATGTCTTCCCTTAAAGAAGGTAAGTTGTTCCTAGTCCTTGTGTATTTTACCATCCCTTCCTGGATCCCTGAAATCTGCCCACACCTCTCTAAAGAGTACCTTTATTTAACACTCTTAGTTAGTATCTTTCCATCCCCCTTCTCCCCTCTCTTTCTCTCATACAACACACACACACACACACACACACACACACACACACACACACACACACACACACACACACTCTTAAGGTAAAACAAGATGTTCTCAGTGATAATACTCCTAACAATGATAATATAATCTGCTAAAATTTCCCAGATCCACAATGGAAGGATCCACAATTACTAGGCAGAGCTGTTTCAATTCTCCTTTATCTTCTTATTTCTGGACCAGTCATTGGTAAACTGTGGCCCAAAGGTCAAATCTGACTCACTGTCTGTCTTTGTAAATAAAGTTTTATGGAAACATAGTTTTATTGGGACACAGCCATGTCTGTGGCTGTTTTTGCACTACAATGACAGAGGTGAGTAGTCTTGACAGAGACCATATGGCCTTTGAAACCTATGATATTTGCTATCTAGCCTTTTATAGAGAAAGTTTCTCCACCGCGGCCGTGCCCAGTGCCTACAGATGCTTAGTAGATCAGGCTCATTTATTGTAACTTTCCAAAGAACAGAGCAATCATCACCTTTAGACAAATAACTGGCAGAAGATTTGACATTAGTTTTTTTCTTTTTTCCCTGCAATCAAATTTTTAGGCAGGACTCTCTTCCCCCGTTGTCACCGTAAGTAGAAAGAAAGCAATGTAATGATTTTCTTTTATCTCATCCAGAGGAAACTCCCAGAGCTTAGGCTGTCCTTCCCGTTTACCCCTGATGTTGTGCAACCTTAAATCAGAAATGTGGGTTAGTTATGGAAATTGAAATATGGGACTTCTCATAAAGTCTGAAACCTAAATACAACCAGTTATAAATATATGATTCTTATTTATACAGAATTGTGTACCAACAGTTCTGTAAGTGTGGGAAGAACTAAAACACTACTTTGGGCTATACTAACACTTCTCTCTTGGAACAATTTCTCTGATGATGATATTGATTAATATATTCAGTAGAGTACTTTTAAAAATCTTATATTATTAATGAGTAAAAGCCTCTCATAACCATTAGTCAATATATATTGAGTTTTCATTAAAAGTTAATAAATCATTATATAAAAGTGCTCTGAAAACTATAAATCCAAATCCCATCCCATCATCACAAGGTTCGAAAAAAAAGGGGAATTAATCAGAACAATTCTTCATGTGTTCAAATTGTAATATTATGCCCCATGACTTAGGTTGTTCTTACAAAAGCACAAAATATAGAAACATTTCCTCTATAATTGATACTATTCCCTGTTTATCATTTAAGAGGGCATTAGTTCTGCCTTACATTCTTGGAAAAATATTAACAAGTTTCATTATTTCAGAGGTACTACATTTTCTTAATATGTCTGCTAAGAGTTTGAGAGTTGTTTTTTTTTTTAGATTTTATTTATTCATTTAAGAGAGAGAGAGAGAGAAGGAGCAGGGGAAGTGGGAGAAGCAGACTCCCCAGTGAGCAGGAAGCCTGACACAGGGCTCGATCCCAGGATCCCGGGATCATGACCTGAGCTGACAGCGGAAACCTAACTGACTGAGCCACCCAGGAGCCCCCCAAAAAGTTTGAGAGTCTTAGAGTAGTGAATGTCTTAATAAAAAGAAGGCTTTTTAAAAAGAAGACTTGAGGGACTTCATTTCAGTAAGATTTTTAACCAAAACTGGTTTCTGTGATGAGGACTATTAAAAAAAAAAGTACCACCTTATTGTACTTAATTGTACAATACTGTAGAAAATATGTGGACCAAGAAATCTATACAGTTATACATGAAATTTTGAGAAAGCACTTTCTAACTCTGTAGTTTAAATAAGAAACAATATCACTGTAGTTTAAAACTGTCATCTCCTTTTTTTATCAGAAATTTCTTTCTTTGAGTTGCAGAATGAGTTTATATGATGAAAAGAAAAAGTGAGTAAAACAAACAAGATTTTTGTTAATATATCAACCAAAGTATTAGACTATTTAAATGAAATATATCAAAGCTAAATAAAATTTGAGGATCAAAATTTACCATCGAATCTGAAAGGTTGGTTTAGGAAAAATTTCATCATATTTTATCATAACCATTATTTTGAGCACCATTAGGTATAGAGAGGAGTATTCCTTCCAACCTTTCTCCACCCAGCACATCCTAATTATTCTTTTTCAGTTGACCAAATTGCTCAAGCTTAATACTAATTTATAACAATTTATTATGATATGAGAACTAAAGTTCCTCTTTTGAGGTTTCTAAAAGCCATTAAAAAGCCATTTTGCAAATAACATATAAAGAAACTTTTCCCAAAATTTTCTATGATGGTTAGTAAGTGGTAGATTTTAATCTGAATAACACTTTCTCATCTTGAGGATCATTGTTTACATAAGTCTGATACTCATTTAATTTAATCAATGAAATAATAATTCTTTGTTTACCATATAGCTTTGGCAGAGATTAATAACACATCAACCACAGTTTAAATTATACTGTGATTCTCCATTCTTTCTCAACAGAAATGACCTTTCTTGCATACTACAATCTCCACTGACCTAGGTAGCAACTAGAGGCTGTCATTATTCAGTGAATTCTGGATTACATCGGGTTTGTGGACAGAACCATGTGCCAACTATTGAGGAAAGGTTTTACAGATGCAGGTTCCAGCCATTATGTAATACTGTCCATCTATGTCCATAGGGATGACATCTTATTTCTTTATCTGCCCAATCACAACAGCTTACAGCTCAGGGATGATAAATTCTCTTATCTCTGACAGCTGGTTCATTAGAGAACATTATTAAAGGCCTCACCATCCAGTCATACTCACACTAAAACATATTTAGTGTTTATCATAGTTTACCTACAGACTCATTTCTCTACCTTGATTTCTAACAAATCTGGCTACTGACCTTTAAAGACAGAAGATTCAATAGTGATTAAAATATCCAACCATTTGTCCTGAGTGAGACGATTACCAGCCTTATCATAGGGAATGGTGCTCCATCAGAGTCATTATTCAGTTAACTCCTCCGAGATTTGTTGTCTTCCCAAGCTGATTTCCAGACACAGCTAACTTCTGGGCTGGTGGCCATAACGTGCTTTCCATCATACCCAGACAGCTGTTTTAGCAACATATCATCTTGATTTATGGTCACACTGAGTGCAGATCTCTGGTGTTCAGTATCATCTCCCATATCTCATACATTGATGGTAATTCTCTCATGCTGTCTAAAAAATAACCAGGTGGTAAGCATGGTCTACACACTGTGAATAGAGTAATAGCTATAATTGATTACCTGTAAATTGAGTCATTAGGATGTTGTGTTTCTTCTTTTCTCCAAGTTATGCCAATGGCCTTTAGATAGAGCTTGCAGAATACCAGAAATATAATCTTCATTCCCTGGAAAAATTGAATCCCAAGTGTTTTTTCAAAACACTGGATATCAGTCAGCCCCAAATCTTCATCACAAGAAATATATCTAGATGAGCCAAAGTGATAGACAATTTACTGATACAAACTTTTGTCTGGCCATTTCTTTGGAATAGGATTCTTAATACAGAATAGAAACAGTTCTCCAGTTCCATGATTTTTCATTTTTAGGAGGGCTAAGTATGAGAACATTGCAATCATTTTGGTTGAATTGTTATAGACTACTGCAGTAGTCAACCAGTTCATATTTTTAAATTGACATATAAATTGACATTTAATCTAATAAAAGGCAGGAAAGGGGAAAAGGGAACAACAACAGCAATAACAAAACAACAACTAAACAATAAAAAATAATTTTATAGAAAACAGCAAGCAAAATAGTATGGTTGAATCTAACCGTGTCAATAATTGCATTAACAACAAATGGTCTAATACCTCAATTATAAGGCAGAGATTGTCAGATTCTATTTTTAAAAATCAAGACCCACGTATATGCTGTCTATAAGAAATCCACTTAAATAAAAACATATAAGTAAAATAAAAATAAAAAGATATAAAAGACATACCATGTGTGTCAGTTATTAATTTGTAGCCTCTTAGTTCCAAATTTATACTTCATTGTCTCATTCACGAAAATAGATCTGGACCCTCAATATATATATTTTTTCTTTGCCAATTGGCATAAAACTAAATTTTCTCAATAGAGGGCACTAAAGCGACATTGCAGGATGAAGGAGCAGGTTCCCAGAAAGCCCACTTTTCCCCCCCTCCTCAGCCGGTGCATTTTCTCCAGTGCAGAATGCCTACGGGGTACAGCTTTCTACAATATTTGGCTACTCCTGGGGCTTTCATAGCTCTTGACTCAGGCCACAATATGACCTGGGCCGCCAAAGTGTTTTTTTTGGGTTTTCTCTACCTCTGGCTTTCAGCAATCCCTGCATGCCTGAAGTTAGAGGGAGCCTCTGTCCATGCTCTTGTCCCTTCCCCAACAGTGGATTGCTATTGGTTGTTACTCCTGATGCGCTTGTGGTAAAGGCAAGGGATTCTTGTTTGCCTTGGTTGATCCTCAGTCTTACACTGGTCTTATACTCCTGGACTGTGGGAGTGGGACGTTCTTCCTATGCAAGGTCTGGAAAAGGAAAGAGTTTCCTGATCACCCTCCTGCCCCCCCCCCCCGCCCCGGTCTCTACCCCTGTTAATCGGCTTTTGCTTTGTTACTGTGAAAGATCCTGAACCTAAGGGGATCTCCTGCTTCCTTGCAAGGCCAAGCAAGAGGATCTCTTGCTTCAACATTTCCCCCAGAATCAGTTTTTTTTGCTCCTGTGAGCCTTTACTACTCATGCAAAACACTTTATTTCTGACACTTCTGGTCACCAAATATGTGTGTGTGGGGGGGGCGGATTTTCACACCAAGCAATTCTCTATGACATCAGCTGGGTGTCCTACAATTTAAACCAATTCTGACACCATCTACATGAAGAGTGTCAGTTCCCACAGGTTAAGGGCTCAGTCCCACAAGACTGCCCCCCCTTCAGGTATTAATCACAAGTGGTAGTTCCCTAGGTCACCCACAACTTCTGTCCAACTTGGCCATAAATCAGCTGTCCCTGTAATCTCTTCCTTGAATTCAATTAATTGGCTAGATCAGCTCACAGAACTTAGAGAAACACTTACATTTACCAATTTATTAAAGAATATGATAAAGGATACGGGTGAACAGCCAGATGAAGGGATACATAGGGTGGGGTCTGGGAGGGTGCTGATCACAACAGGAGCTTCTGTCTCTGTGGAGTTGGGGTACATCACCTCCCTAGTATGTGGATATGTTTACCAACCTGGAAGCTCTCTGGGATTTTTATGGAGGCTTTATCATGAAGGCTTGATCAATCTTTAATTCTATTGCTGGCCCCTCTCCCTTCTCAATAGAGTGTGGGATGGGGCTAAAAAGTCAAAGTTTCTAATCATGGCTTGGTCTTTCTGGTGACCACCCTTATTTGGAAACCATCCAGGAGCCCACCCAAAGTTCCCTCATTATAACAAAAGATACTCCCATGACCCAGGAAATTATAAGGGTTTCAGAACGTCTGTGTCAGGAATTAGGCACAGAGACTTATATATACATATTTTTTCTATTGTCTCAAAATGGTGATTGTCTGGGGTGGGTGGTTCTGGGAATGGAAGAGTGTGGTAAAAAGGAAAAATAGATAAATAAGTAGGAGGCATCTTATATGCCAAACTGGAGATTTTGACATAGTGTTATAGACTGTAGTAATCACTAAAAGATGTTTAAATAGGGGTGCCTGGGTGGCTCAGTTGGTTGAGTGTCTGCCTTTGGCTCAGGTCAGGATCCTGGGGTCCTGGGATCCAGCCCCACATTGGGCTCCCTGCTCAACAGGGAGTCTGCTTCTCCCTTTTCCTCTGCCCCTCCCCCCTGCTTGTGCGCGCTCTCTCTCTCTCTCTCGTTTTCTCTCTCAAATAAATAAAATTTTTAAAAAAAAGATTTTTTAAAAAATTTTATTTTATTACGTTAGTCACCATACATTACAACATTAGTTTTTGATGTAGTGTTCCATGATTCATTGTTTGCGTATAACACCCAGTACTCCATTCAATACATGCCCTCCTTAATACCCATCACCAGCCTAACGATCCCGCCATCCCCCCTCCCCTCTAAAACCCTCAGTTTGTTTCTCAGAGTCCATAGTCTTTCATGGTTCGTCTCCCCCTCTGATTTCCCCCCCTTCATTTTTCCCTTCCTACTATCTTCTTTTTTTTTTTTAAAAAAAGATTTTTAAATAGAGACATAGTAAGATGAAAGGTGTATGCTAGAAAAATCAGTATGAGCAGAATTGCGAAAAAAGATTGGTTAGGAGAGAGACTGGTTGTAGGTGTCTTGCTAGGAGGCTGTTACATTATATCAGGTAAGAGATGGAGACATGACCCAGGACAATGCCAGTGGATGAACTATAAGAGGACATTCTGTCACTATTTGAACTTTGTCCTTCTTTTGTAGACGCAAACATCTGTTTCTGTGAAGCATTTTACTAATACTCTGAGACAAACTCAGTGGAATCCAATGCTTATATAGGACTAATTAGGAACTAGCATATGGTTGCTTCTGATTATTTTTTTAAATCTTTACCATATATTTGATGAAATTTCTGCAAACACTCACTCTGTTTAGCCAATACTCATTTACCTAAATGTGAACACAGTGCACATAGGTTTAGACACCTGGACCTTTTCCCTCCCCTTTCCATATTAGTGCCTCTCTTTTTAGTGCAGTGGTCAGTACTTTTTTCTACAGTACAACATAAACATCTAATCAAACTTCTGTGATAGCCCGCGGGCTAGCCCTCAATAAGAAAAAGGAGCCCTTTCCAAATTAAACTAAACCATTCATATTAAGTGAGGAGGAAAAGGAAATTGTTCCAAATTAAGAGCACCAGGATCTTCATGGCTATCACATTTTAGACTAAACTTTCTAAATTCTATGTACTTTTAAAAACTATTTCTTAGGTGAGAGACTAAAAGCCCAAAATGGTTCTTAAAAGCAGCTTGAAATTGGAATCATTTTTGTGAAACAAATTTTTTAATGAATTAAGATAAGTAAATCAGAAATATATGTCTTAAATTACCCTTGAATTATAAATTATAAATCTGGAAACTGACTTTTTAGAGTAAACATAGTAAGCGACTTACATTCTTCATGAATACATTATACACATGTTCACATACATATACATACATGCATGTGCATGTAATACACACAAATCTAAACACAGAAACTATCTCTTGGTTCTATGATATGATATTGTACCATGACCACCTTCAGCCAAAATAGGAAGATCTTTGTAAGAATGTTTATAAGAGGGCGCCTGGGTGGCTTAGTCGGTTAAGCGTCTACCTTTGGCTCAGGTCGTGATCCCGGAGTCCTGGGATCAAGTCCCCAACGGGCTCCTTGCTCAGCGGGGGGTCTGCTTCTCCCTCTGCCTGCCACTCCCCCTGCTTGTGCTCTCTCTTGCTCTCTCTCTCTGACAAATAAATAAATAAAATCTTTAAAAAAAAAGGATATTTGTAAGAAATCACCTTTGATATTGGGATTGTATCACCACATTGATTTAACAGCTTGAAAAATAAACTGGACATATTGAAAAGCTTCAATGTTTGAAAAAAGTAGAATATTAGCTTTTATAAACTGAAGTTATTCTCTAATATATATTGCATGGATTTCAGAACTCACTTCCCACGAAGGCCAGTGTAGCTCTGTGGTGGAAGGGGTAAGCAAACCAGCGATGGACCCCATACAGGACCATCGCCTGGTTCAGGAGTGGTAGGCTTGTTTGTTTTTAAACTTTTTCATTTCCTACAAGACATGCGACTTGTTTCCCAATATCCGTATCATCTTATTTAAGTAGCAAGAACCAGCTCCCAAACAGATCTCGTGGAGTGCTCACGCGCGCATGCGCACACAGCACAGCCTCTAGATGCCAGATATTGTCAGCTTTTATATCAGTGGCTCGTTATGGGAAATAGTGCCTATGCACTATGTGAGTTTTAAATGCACACTTCTCTACAAAATTCGACACAATCAGGGCCAAATTTATCAAAATGAATTATTGGAAATACAATGAAGGTTCTCTTTGTGTGAATTATAGTAGCTTTTATAAATTGCTAAAATCTGCAAACCTGTGGGAAACATTTTCAGTAAATTGATTTTTCCAGACATTGCCTCAGTCATAAATAAGTCGTCCTGGTGACTAATAAGTGCTCCTTCTTTTGATTTTGTTCCCTTGTAATTAAAAAAACTTGAAGTCAATTAAGAGGAATCTCAAAACTACATCTGACAAAATACTTACAGTAAATCACAAACCAGGGCCGAGGCACCATAATTGTTCTTCATATAATTTCCACTGTTGAGACCTTTTCAGTTGCAAATGACAGGAACAGGATTTAGAGGAAGTGAGCAAATGAAGACATTTTAGGGCTTGCGGAACTGAGTGAATCTAGGCTTGATTGGATCAGAGATAAGTGAAGGAAACCAAAATATGTCACCCCAAAGTTTGCCTCCTTGACATAAAAATTATTTTGAGATGAAGGCAATTAAGAAGCAGCAAACCCCAGAAAAGCTTCCCCTTTTCTACCTCAAGAGAGGAAATATAATTCTCCTTTTACTGGTGACACTCCAATCAGAGTGTCCTCCAGAGGACTCTGCAAATAAAACTTACTTTATTCGTTTCTCTCCCATATACAGTTGACACTTGAACAGTGCAGGGCTTAGGAGCACCAACCCCCTACCCCAAGGCGAAAATCTGCATATAACTTTTGACTCCCCCCAAACTTAAGAGCCTATTGTTGATGGCAGTCTTATTGGTAACATAAATGAGCTGATTAGCACATATTTTGTATGTTATATGTATTATATATTGTATTCTTACAATGAAGTAAGCTAGAGAATAGAAAATGTTAATAAGAAAATCATAAGAAAAAAATCATAAAATAGAAAATCATAAGAGAAAATACATTTACAGTACCGTACTATATTTATACATAAAAAACAATCCCCATATAAGTGGACTTTTGTGGTTCAAACCAGTGTTGTTCAAGGGTCACCTGTGTTTACCTTCCCTGAGTTCGCCATCCTTGGAAGCCTAAAACTCTGTGCTTTGTTCTGTCATTTCTCTATAATGCATTGTTCTCTGTTGAAGATGCTGCATAAGCGGGAATCCAAGCTGCCATTTTGAATTACTTTCCTTTAGGTCTCTCTCATCTGATGTGCTCTGCACACATTAATAAACTGCTTGTTTTTCTCTTGTCAATCTTTTTGTTAGAGTGTCAACTGAAAACCTAAGAGGGAGAGAGGTAAAGTTTTGCCTTCCCTACATATGAAACACGTTATCAGTACATTTCTCCCTATTCATCTTTTGGCTCTTAATTTTTCTTGGAATCTTTCTCACCTTTTCCCCCTAGTTGGGGAACAGCTGGCCACACATAGCCCTCTGCCCACACAATTCCTGTAACCTGTGGATCCAGAGAAAGACTCTCTCTCTTCTAAAGTCCACAAATCCATCTTCAGGACTATATCCTGAAGCGTAAATTGCATATCCCCACTGAAGATGTGGGCCAAAGGTGAGGTTAGTGTTCTGAGCATCTAAAATATGCCAGGTATTGTCCTGGCACTGAGGATGCCATGTGAACAAGAGAAATAAAGCCCCTGGCCTCCTGTGGTTTACTTGCTGGTAGGAGCAATAGTAAAGAAACTAACCAATCAGCCAGCCAATTTCCAATAACAACAGCAACAACAACAACATAATGTGCTTTGCAGGAAAATTAAGCAGGTTAAAGGGTGGAGGATAATGTGGTGGTGTCAGTGGTGAATTTTCGATAGGCAGGTCAGGAAAGGACTTTTTAAGGAGCTAATGTCTAAGTGGCAAGAGAGCATGGTTCCATGTACTGTGTTGTGACTTCTGTTTACTCTAGAGGAAAATCCAGAAAGGGGACTTCTGCCTCCTTGGTTCTCAGGAATAGCTTTTATAAGAAATCTCCTAGCCATGTAGGGTTGGGTGTGTAAAAAGACAATGCCATATGTAAGAACTATTTCCTCCTCCTGGAGATGTGGCACCTTGCCCAAGACACTTGGCTTCTCTGGACTGAAGTATATATATGACTTCCAAGGTCCCTTTCAGCTCTAAATCCAGTGGTTTTGCATTCATTCTATGAGTAATTCATTTTCTTTTTCTTTTTTTTTTTTTTAATTTTTTTTTTTTTTTTTAAGATTTTATTTATTTAGTTTTACAGAGAGAGAGAGTGCGCACAAGCAGGGGGAGTGGCAGGCAGAGGCAGAGGGAGAAGCAGGCTCCCCACTGAGCAGGGAACCCGATGCGGGGCTCGATCCCAGGACCCTGGGATCATGACCTGAGCCGAAGGCAGTTGCTTAACCAACTGAGCCACCCAGGCGCCCCGAGTAATTCATTTTCATATTTTCTTTTAACATTCAATAATGTCAGAGTGAATGATGCAAGCAGGACAAAATTAAATTGTAGGATTATCATTTACATTAGCCAAATTATAGAAAGGCATTATAAATAACCTTACCTAAAAAAGACAAAAGTTCTATTTTTTAATGACTCAAGTGTCAATAATTGTAACTTCTATTAAATAACTTTAAAAATGCTTAGTGACATAGTCATTATTTATTTTCAAGCTTCAGACAATCTGTGATTAAATTAACATCTTTTTGATCAGTAAACAGCCTCTAAGCATAGTTGACATAAACTTGGTAGCCAGGAGAACAAACATTTAAAGAAAAACAATCCTACATTTTGTGCTTATTAGTACTAGTACTATTTGATTTAATGAAACTAAAAGAAATACCTAGAGAAATGTTACCTATGAGAAACTCTTCCTGTTACCAATCCTGCTTACAGAATCAAGATAATAATAATTATCTCTAAATAATTTCTGTTATGCTAAGTAATAACAACAATAGTGACAGTGAATTCTAGTCAAGCAGCTACTATATGTCTTCACTTTTCTAGATGCTTTACATATTTATTTTAATCCTCTCAGCCACCCTCTGAAATACTGCTGCTCTTAATCTACTTTTCAGTTGAGGGAACTGAAACAGAGAGAGGAACCTATCCCAGCGCACAAACCTGGATGATAGTAGAACAAGGCTTTAAATCCAGGTGTTTGGGATCATAGTTCAAGTTCTTAGCCACATCTTATACTCTGCATGCATTTTCCATCGACGAATGGGAAATGGTATTTATCTGGGTGCAAACCTAGTTTAGGAAAAATTGGGCAGTAAGTGACGTTTCCCTACTGCCATTTTCTCTGTTTTGCTCTATTCATCTCTGCCCTCTTGCCCACTGCCCATCTCACCGCTGTGGCCCTAGGGCTCTTTTTCTCGGTTCTATCACACTCAAAATGTGCGAACCCCAAAAGTAGCTAGTATTAGTCGTTTACACTTAGTATCATGTTAAGCCCATGGTTTGCCTCTGTCGGGGGGACTTACACTTTCTACTGTATATCTTAAATAGGAACAAGTGGCTTTTTTTCTGCTAAAGGGATTTCAAATTTCAAGCGGATGGAAGGGCTATTTGGAGGGCCAGATTGCTTTACAAGTGTGGTTTCAGAGTTCGAAAGTCAATCTTCTCTACCTGCTTACATTTTTCCCAATGTTTGGCACCGCAGGAAAGGGCATTTAAGCTAATTTATTAAATATGCAAAATTGTGAATGGGTGAGGGATGGCACAACTAATTTGAAATCATTCCCCAGGATGGTCTTAGACTGCAGTAGTATTTAAAAAGCCTCTGAAAAATATTGGAAGAAGAAAATGAACTAACATTCTGAGAGTTCAACCACCTTCTATTATAATGAGACATAAACTTGGTCACAAGAAAACAGAGGTGTACACCTTGCCTTCTAAATAAGCGTTTCTGGTTAAATAGATGGCTTGATTGTCAGTCAAATGGGAGATATTCCTTTTTCTGAGAAATTGTGTAGGTGCTTTTGATCCTTACCTCCTTTCTCGCCTTTCCTTCAGCATGACCAGCCCCAAGACAAAGTTAAGTACCCTTCAGTTGTTGAGTTTTTTAACTCTGGTTTGTGGGATATCTGCCTCGGTAATTCCTGTTTATTCTATTTCCTTTATCTTCCAAATGCCATCTGCCCATCTAGGGGACTCTCAGTTTTCTAATGAGGAAAACACTACCTTGGAGGCTGAAATTTGGGGGATGTCAGAGGCAAACAGAATTCTCCCTCTTTTTACCACCTCTTTTTCCCTCTTCTGTTTTTTCTTTCATTCCTGCTCTCCCTCCATCCTTTTCCCTTCCTTCCTTTCTAACTAGAGCAGGAGTCCCACTGCCTCTTTTTGAATTCTGGCTCTTATACCTCTTACTGTGTGTCTTTGGTGGACAAGTTCTTGAACTTCCCTATATACCTCAATGCTTATTACCTCACAGGGAAGTTCAAAATATTAAAGGAATTCAAAAAGTGTAAAGCACTCCAAAAAATGTCTGACCCATAATGAGTATTCCCATGTTAGGAACTATCAGCATCATTACCATCCTAATGATTATTATTCATTTTCATAAACTTTACTGAGTCTTACTTACATCTTAAATGCTGTGCTAAATAATTAAGGTGACCAAATAAACATTTCAACTGAGGACTTCCAATTTTAGGAGGCAGAGCTCAGAGTCCCCCAAGCCAGGGAGTATACGTCTCACTGTCCATTTCCTTAGGGCATTCTTATTTTCCCTGTGAAATCATGCCTGTTTTGTTTTCTCATTCCTTAAAGAATGTTCTTTGCCAAGTGGCAGTGGGTGAATATATGCATATAAAAATGTCCCTTTGAATCCAGTAAATGTGCACATATTTCCAGGCTTTCAAAGAACTAACCATGTGGACATAGTTTCATATATCACAGCTACTTATAGCACTAAATTTTATTCATTTTGGCCATTCAGTGATACTTAAATCATACCTCAGTCTGTTCATTATTTCACCTGTACATTTGGATGGTTCTTCCAACTAATCTTCTCTTGTAATTGATATAAATTAGATGATACTGAAGGAGAAGATGCTTTTTACTTTTCATGATCTTTTTAACTATAAGAGGTACTCATAATTTTTTGATAATATTTTTGTTTAGAATTTATGAGGGTTCATTTTAATTCATACTGAATAATAGTTCTTAAAACACCACCATGCTTCAAGCCCTTTTTATCAGATTGATGAAGAAGAAAGTTGGCAATACTACGGCCATTTTCTGTGTCCTTTGCTTGTAACTCCCGTGTTAGAAATTATCAATTACTGGCCTTCAGAAAACCATATATATTGATACTCTTTGAGTTCACCTTGGTTTAAGCACTCCCTGAAGAGAAAGTACATATTTTCATTTTTTTCCCCTTTCTTTGATTTGTTCACTGATATGCAGTAAGGGTCAGAACTTCCAGTCCATGTTACAAGATATATTAGACACTCATTGAGTACATCCCTATCAATGGCGTTTATGCCGGAGGCTTTTTTCCCTAACTCTCTTCTACTTGTCAGACAACAGAGTATCCAATTCCGGCCTCTGCTTTATTCAGTTTACTGGAAGCGGCACTCAGGCAGAATGACTAATTTGGAAGTCAAGTGGTGTTCTATCTACCAAACAGATGCAACCTCTGAAAGTCTAGGTCAGGGTAAGAGAGATGACCAAACCTGCTCTAAACACATCTCCTGGTTTGAAGGCTGAAATTTAGGTTATCTTTCTGCCTTTGGGGCCTCTGCCTGCAAACATTTTAAGCAGTTTAAAAAAATAAAATATACTGGAAAGTGGGTGGTGCAGACAAGTGGATTTACATGAGGCACCCTTTTCTCAGCTACTCATTTTGGGCAAAATGATTTCAGACACTTCCTGAAGCTGTATGACATTCAGTTTCACTCTAATTTTTTCCCTTTGATCAACAAAGTCAGTTTTGAGGAACATGCCCATGAGGCAGTAGTCTTGGCATGAGAAGGGTCCTGCCAAGATTACCAACTCTATGTTGATAGGGTCATTGTGAGGATTAAAAGAGATAAAATCTGTAAAACATTTAGAGCAGTGTCTGGCATAGTTTTAAGTACTCACTGCTTGTTAGCTATTGATAGTCTGATTATTGCAATTGGGAATTACTCTGAGCTCACTTTATCCTATGGTACTGCCTTACAATTATAGGGATGAAAACTAATACAAACGCAAAGCAAGAACCTGTTAAGAATGATGATTTTAACATTGATCCTTGGAATATTTAGCAAGTTCTATCAATAGCATTGAGAAATCAACCTGAAATCATTTTGAATTCAATTATTACCAAACAGTTTATTTGGGTGACTCTGTCAGCAATAAGGTAGGCTTATTCTACACATATTATTCCTACATATATGATTATTACCCCTTTCTACAGGTGAGAAAACCAAAGCTCAAAGAGGCATTAAGTAAATTTCCCAAGGTCACACAGATAGAAGG
This sequence comes from Halichoerus grypus, assembly GCF_964656455.1. Classification (NCBI taxonomy): domain Eukaryota; kingdom Metazoa; phylum Chordata; class Mammalia; order Carnivora; family Phocidae; genus Halichoerus; species Halichoerus grypus. Next base: position 140,244,971 of record NC_135718.1, on the reverse strand, counting down.
GGGTAGAACTGATTCTACTTTACCACATTAGTTTCAGAAAGTTTCAAAATAAGCTCTTTATTGTGATATTTTGAGCTGCCAATTGTCTATTAATTGCCCTTTCTCTATGGTTGTATGTGATTTGGCTGTTTTCAACTATTGAGGATTTCCATTTAGTACATCATGAAATCATGTTGATTTCTGTTTCCCAGGAGTTTAGAATGCTTATTGTTCTTCCTGCTGCCTGTGGAAATCGTATACCTCAGTGGGAGGTGGAATAATGGCCAGTCGAAGGTGTCCACATCTAATCCCCAGAACATGTTACCTTCCATGGCAAAAGAGATTTTGTAGATATGATTAAAGTAAGGATCTTGAGACGAGGAGATTCTCCTAGAATCTGGGTGGACCGAATGTAGTACAAGGGTTCTTATAATTGAAAGAGGGAGACAGGAGAATCAGAGAAGATATGAGGACAGAAGTAGAGGTCAGAGTGATGTAATTGGTACCTTTGAAGATGGAAGAGCCATAAGCCAGGTAAAGAAAGCCACTTCTAGAAGATGGAAAAGGCAAGTAAACCAGTTTTGTCCTAGAGTCTCTAGAAGAAACACAATTCTGCTGACACTTCTTAAAATATTTTATTTATTTATTTGAGAGAGAGGGAGTGAGAGCATGAGGGGAGCAAAGGGAGAGGGAGAAAGACTCCCCACTGGGCAGGGAGCCCTCTGTGGGGCTGGATCCCAGGACCCTGAGATCATGACCTGAGCCGAATGAAGGCAGACGCTTAACCGACTGAGCCACCCAAGTGCCCCAATTCTGCTGACATCTCACAGTTTAGCCCTGTGAGACCCATTTCAGACTTCTGATCTCCAGATCTATAAGATAAATTTGTGTTGTCTTAACCCACCGAGTTTGTGGTAATTGGTTATAGCAGCAATAGGAAACTTAAACACCCTTTTTGAAGCATTTACAAAGTGTCTCGCCTTTTATTTTAATGCTCCCACAAGTTAGAACAACTGGTTTTTTATCGTCTATATCAGAGCTCTGAGTAATTTGTTTTCAATGATATACCTGTATCGGCTTGTTTGCTATCAGGAGAGAGGTTTGGGAGGCTTGAATCAGTTTGTGAGTAGAGAAGAAAGGACAGGAGATGGGAGTGTGACCCATAGAGATTGTGGGGGATCTCGAAGGGAGGAAATGGCTTTAATTTGAAGGCTCCTCTTGCAAATCTGAAAAGGCGCAAGAGGGCCTGTTCTCACCCTGTTGGAAATCACTGACCTGATAATAGGACCAGTGACATTGGAACGATTCATTGCTAACTGGAATTCTAAGAGCTTTACTTACATTGGCTCGTTCATTCCTCACAACAGCCCTGTGAGGTAGATACTCTTGATAATATCTCCATTGTATGACTAAGGAAACTGACAGGTAAGGCCCCAGATTTTACATTAACTTCTACAAAGCAGCATTTTGCTTATAATACAATTGTTAATGCTGAACTGGTTGCCCAAGTGTAAAATTCAGAAACATTTGTGATCACAACATCGTTTTACATTCAAATTTTAAAAAGCCTTTAAGCTTTTTTTTCCTGCCGCTTTGTCTTTAGCTATTGTTACTAGGTTGCCATTTAGAATGTAACTGTTAAAGGAGGTTAAAAACAACTGTTTTACTTTTATTTTTATTTTTTTAAAAGATTTTATTTGTTTATTTGACAGACAGAGACACAGCGTGAGAGGGAACACAAACAGGGGGAGTGGGAGAGGGAGAAGCTGGCTTCCCGCGGAGCAGGGAGTCCAAAAACAACTGTTTTAAACATCTTGTCCATCAAGGTATTAAGCAAGAAGCTAGCTTTGCATAAAATGTCCACTGGGTGGCAGCTTTTCATAAAAAGTACCCGGCGTTAGAGCTATTATTTTCTTTCTTTTTTTTTTTAGAGCTATTATTTTCAAAAACTTATAAAGACCAAAAGAATCGTTTGTTTTGGGTTGTTGAGTAGTTAATCTTTGTTGTTTTTTTTTTTTTTTAAGGGGGGGTTTCTGTTTTTAAAATCCTTTCAAAATCAAAACAGAGCCTTAGCAGCTTAACACATTTGTGTTATAATATAAAATCCCTTAAACAAGAACTTTGAAATGCATTTTGCAAATAAACTAATCATACCATACACAGATGACACTTGAGCACGTAAGTAAACTTGTAAAACAGTTTTGATTCTTTAAAATCAAGCCATAATAATAATAAAAAACCCTATGGGGCGCCTGGGTGGCTCAGTTGGTTGGGCAACTGCCTTCGGCTCAGGTCATGATCCTGGAGACCCTGGATCGAGTCCCGCATCGGGCTCCCTGCTCGGCGGGGAGTCTGCTTCTCCCTCTCCCGCTCCCCCCTCTTGTGCTCTCTCTCTCTCTCAAATAAATAAATAAAATCTTTAAAAAAAAAAAATAATAATAATAATAATAAAAAACCCTATGTAACTTTATACTAAAAACATTCTGATTTTTTAGGACAAGACCAACAAAATATTTTACACTATGAGTTATTTACTTTTAATCGCGTGACTCTTTTTTCTGTGTGCTTAAAGTTTTCACATTAATGGCAAATTTCCCACCATTAAATATTTTCACGGTTACAGTTTGATGCCACATCAAAGTTATTAACTTGCTTAGTGTTGTAATTCAGAAAAAAAGGGGGTATTTTGAAAACTACTCAGTGAACATTTAAATATTATTGCTGTAAAAAGGTGGTTGGCCCATTTGTCAGCCACACTCAGTTGCCTGCCCCCTGCCCAGACTGTAGGTAAGAGCATGGCCATCAGGGGGCGCTGTGTAGAGGCCGCTTTTAGACAATAGGCTTGAGCATCGGAAACTTCCTCAAGGCGAAAGACCCACAGCAACCACCTGCTGAATCCAGACAGGCCCATCAGGTGACCTACCTCAAAATATCCATAGGCCTTAACTAACCAATAGGCTACTTACAACCAGGCACAGTTACCATAAATTCCATACTTCACCACACTTCCTTAACTTTCCCCTTTAAAAACATCCCCCACCCTCTGCCTCTTTGCAGACTGCCTCTCCTGAGCCCTCCTGCCTGCCTTGCAGTGTATTCAATAAACATCTGTCTCCTTTGTTTTACCTCAGGTGAATTCTTTTCACCATCCACGGGGCCGGCTTCCACCCTAGAGGTGTCCCACCTTTGGGGGCCCCCATCCGATTGGGAGAGACACCACACTTAGACGCCACATGCTATACCTAATACCAAGAAGTCCCCAGGACCTTTCCACATTCAACAAGATGCAGCTTATTAACATACAACTCTCTTCCTTCTCCTTTTCTTCTGCTTCTTTATTCAGTTTTTCTTTGGGCTGTGCATCAGATTGTTAGCACACTAGTCTAGGTGTTTCTACGACATCCCAGACTCTTACAAACGCCCCATCTTTCTGTCTTAGATAGAGGCTATGAGCTCTGTTCACTAGCTTTTAACATGTAAATATGCCGATTTGTGAATTTTAAAATGTACTTTAAAATGATCAGCTCAGTAGTTTGCCATAATCATGAAAAAGAAAAGATTCTGCCACTGTTCCTCAAATTTAAATGTCAGTGACTGACTGCACATTTAATAGCTCTTATTTTATGAAATTTAGGAATTTATGAACTTCATGAATTATGTTTTTGAGGTACAACTATTCAAGTATAGTTAAACTTTGACCCTATTACAGCACACATAACACAAAACAAGTAAGATGAAGCCTATCAGACTATTTTCTACATCAGTCAGCTGTTTCACAGCTAAAAGATTAACTCCCTAGTGGCGATTTATTCATTCCAGTTTTGATGACAATTTTCAAATACGAAAAACTTAAACATCATCATTTTACACCTTACAACATCACCTTATCTTACACCTGTACTAAATTTAAGCAATGTCCTAAGTTGAATTGTCATCATTTACTTATGAGAAAAAAAATTTAAAGGAAATGAAAACAAGAATCAATTACTGAGGATAATGGAGAAAAAACATCAATCAGTTAATCAGGCGGATATTGAGTATCCACTCAGTGCTGAAAACATAATAGATACTCAACTAATACACCCCTGCTGACTGGTCAATAATGTTTGTTTTTGTTTACTAGCCTCCATTATTTGTATTTCTTTTTTTTTAAGAAAAGGCACTGCAAGGGAAATATGAGCAAGTATCAATATTTGACTGTTCTGTTTGGTTTGATTTGAGCCAACTATGTTGTCTCATTGCCTGGAATTCTAGAAAATAGAGATTAGCATTAACCTTAAACATAACTGTAATGAAACATTTAGTAGAGTGCTGGATGAGTTTTAGCGTTGTTGAGTTTCTGCTGTGTTAGTCTAAGAGTTTTTCTGTTTTGTTTTTTTGGGTTTTTAAAATTACATGGCCCATTGGCTGCCATCAAATAACTCACAATTTTTGGCAAAACAAGATATACACAAATTGAACATTTGGCTAATGAAAGAGAACATAATACAACCAAGTGTCAAAATGCATAATGTAGGGGCGCCTGGGTGGCTCAGTTGTTAAGCGTCTGCCTTTGGCTCAGGTCATGATCCCAGGGTCCTGGGATCGAGTCCCATATCCGGCTCCCTGCTCTGCGGGAAGCCTGCTTCTCCTTCTCCCACTCCCCCTGCTTGTGTTCCCTCTCTCGCTGTGTCTCTCTCTGTCAAATAAATAAATAAAATCTTAAAAAAAAAAAAAAGGAAAATGCATAATGTCGTAGCACTCACAGTGACCGGCAACACAATACAAAGCAAATATCCGGATAGACAATTTTTGCTCTACAGACTATCTACCTCTAATTTTCTTTAAATAAAACACTTATAATGCATCATTATTTTTTCTTTGAATTCTAAATGAACACAAGTTATAAATGCAATTATTAATACCTAAGTCTTTTCTACTTATAATTAATTTTGAATTATAGGATAATTAACATTTTTCTTTTTTTAATACCTCCATGGAGAAGTTACCGTATCATATAACATATGGACAGTATATTTCAGAGAAATCCTCATCAAACTTACTAATATTTAGATTTAATTTTCCCCTGGAGGCTGAAATCAGCACTGAAGGCCATATTTTATTGTAATAATTATTCTAATTTTTTTCTTATATTATTTAACTCTCCACCCCAGTTTTATTCATTGTTTTGAGCTTTTCTCAACCATTTTGTGGCCTTTGTGTAGGTTGAAGATCGGAGAGATCTGGCAGGAGGCCGAGATGGGTTGTACTCTTAAATCTCCTCTAGAAGTGTTCTCTCTCACTGTCCAGAGATGGCAATAACTTTATGCAGAAATGATTGTCAGAGGCGGGATATGTTTCTTTCCTCATGACTTATTTATTTTTTTAATTTACTTATTTATTTTAGAGAGAGAGAGAGCAAGTGGAGGGAGGAGCAGAGGGAGATGGACAAGCAGACCCCCCATTGAGCACGGAACCCCACTCGGGGCTCCATCTCACAATCCCGAGATTATGACCTGAGCTGAAATCAAGAGTTGTACACTTAACGGACTGAGCCATCCAGATGCCCCTCTTTCCTCATGATTTAATGGAAAAGATCAGTAAATACTTGGTTTGTAACTCCACAGGAAATGGCAAAACCAGTATGTTGTCTGTTGACACACTCTGAAATTCCGATACAGAATCAAAAGCATTAAATCAGATGCCCACACCCTTATTTAATCTCAACAATAATGAATGAGACATTCTATGTTTGAATGATTTTACCTTCTGTCTAGAATTGCCATGCAATGTTACTATTGCTCCAAACCCACAACAGTTTATCTTCAAATGTGTGTATAAATGTCACCTAACACTAGAAAATAATTTATTATTCCATTTTTCACAAGAGTTCAGATTGAGGTCAAACACTACTGAGTCAAAAATCAGTTATGCAAAGCACAAACTACTGGTTCACACATTTTATTTACATAGCCTTTGCTTACCTCATTCCCCTCATTCATGCATCTAGCTTTCCAGATGCTACAAAGATGTAATATCTTCAGATATTATACTGGAAAAAAAAATGTTGGAGAAAGACCAACTGTGGACAAATTCTGCCTCTATCACTTACTTAGCTATGTGATTGAATTTTTTTAACCTCTTTCCTAGTCTGTAAATGGGGATCAATGAAACTTACCTTAAGGAATTATTGTGAGAATTAAATAAGAGAGTATTTATATATTTATATACCCTATACAACATATTCAACATGGTAGTTTTCTCTTTTTTTCTTTTATAGTCTACTCCAGAGACTCATGAAGAATAGTGATACACATAGAATTATAGGATATGCAGAAAATCTTAAATTGAAATAAATCTTTAATATTATCTAATCTACTTCCATCTCAGTCTTTTCATAACATTATTGAAAGTCTTGTAGGACAGCCAAGTCTGCACAATGAGACTTTAAGGAGACCCTGGATGGCATATTGACAATATTTTCAGCTGGAAGACTCAAACTAGCTTAAACAAAACAAAACAAAAGATACCACATTATGAAAAGCCCATTGCTCAGGCAGTGGGATTGATTGAAGGACCCATTATTTTCCCAGCTCTCTGCTTGGCCATCCTCTGTGTGGATCTTACTCTCTGGCTCATGATCTCAAGGTGTTTCAGCTGTGCTCAGCATCACACGCAGACAGGACTACAGCCAAAAGGAAAAAGAGATCTTTTCTCAATGTCTTTGTGATGTGGGGCACAAAGGCAAAAGGCAAGGTAGATAAAATTAAATTTCCTTATAACCTGCAACCCATTGACAAATAACTTGAGGCCGGCAGAGTGTTAATGCTCAGTCCTCTAGGAAACTCCTGCCTGTCTTAATGTTAATACTTTGCTAGAGGGAAAAATAACCTCAGCTTGACAATAGCTAAACCTCCAGGATCCCATGAGTCTTCTTTAGCATATGAAAGTCCTTTTGGAAACTTCCCTTTGTCTTTACCTCCCCCAACTCCAAAGTATTTAAGCAATTGCTCCTCAAGTCCCCAGTGCAGCTCTTTCTACCCACGGGTCTGGTCCCCAGGCTTTAATAAAACCACCTTTTTGCATCAAACATATCTCAAGAATTCTTTCTTGGCTGTCGGCTCCGAACCCCACCATTCCAAACCACATCATACTTACTCATACATTTACAAACAAGGACTCCCTTCTTGGAAATCTCCCCTGCACATTCCCTCTAATCGGTTGAAATGTTCATTTCCAAACCAAATCCTGGCAAAAAGATCCAATTAATGAAGGAAAGAAATTAGGGTTCAAAGCCGACGACCAAGAAAGAATTCTTGAGACATCTTTGGTCGTTTATTACTGTTTAGTAAAAACTCAGTCATGGGAGTCTTCACATGTATTACCGGTGGGTTATATGCTTGGAAGATGATTGCCAACATGCATCTTGGGGGGTAGAGATAAAGGAAGTTTCCAAAGGAATTTTTATATGTTAAAGTAGACTTACAGGATCCTGGGGGTCAAGCTAAGATTGCCTTTTACTATTAAGCAAAGTATTAACATCAAGGCAGCTGAGTCCCTAGAGGAAGGTCACTCTGCCTGTCTCGAGGACTTGTCAGTGGGCTGTAGGCAGTAAGGAAATTCAATAATTTTTCTTCTGCCTTTGTTTCCTACATCACAATGAGAGTATTGTGACTATTTAGAATAATGTTTGGAGAGAAAGATTGTTGATGAGTCAAACTTGTTTGTTATTATTTTGCGGCTTTTCAAAGCATCTCCCTTTCAATAGAAAGCTTGTTAGTTCTGCTACCTCACCAGTTTGTCCTTTGTTCCAGTTAAGAAAAATAAAAGGTCCTTTAGAAAGGTAAAATCAAATTTGAATGATCATTACAGAGCCTTTGTAATAAATGTGTATACAAATGTTACTGTGTAAACGAACCCAGAGATCCTAATGAAAGAAGGTTCATGTTGGTGCTGAATGTGTGATTTACTCTCTCTTTTTTTTTTTTTTTTTAAGTTTCATCCTTGAGCTCTCTCAACTTTAATTTGGATAAAAATAAAGATGGTTGCTGCAGTAAATTTTGAGCCTTATCTTCCCATTGAACCTCAAAACATTATCTTTCAAATTATTCACACTCATCTTTGGGTATCATAATCATTTTTCTAATGCTTAGGAGGAAGGGCAGTGGGTAAGACTTCAGGTATTAAAGAGGCAGCTGTCTATTTCAGGTAGACAGTGACAGGCAGCAGTGTGTGCTTGCTGCTCCTTTAAAACCTTGCTCTGGTCTAGCCAAATCCTGTTCTATTTCCTGCCAAAGACATCTCTTAATGGAAAAAGGAGAAGCATAGCTAAACCTTTAATGAAAGAATTACTGCACTCTTGATTTGAATCTCTGCTCCAGGCTGATAAACAGAGAGAAGTTCTTCAATCCCCCGAAGGAAGGAAGAGGGGGATTCTCCTATTTGTTATTTTTAAACAGAAAAACAAAACAAACAAACAAACAAACAAACAGGAAGGAAAAGGAGAATTATCTGAAGAAGAATTATGTAGGAACTATTTTTTCTTTAAATTTATTTAAAAATAGTAGTGGTGGTATTGGTTATTATAATATGACCATGAACTGAAGGATTCAATTCATAATTGCATAAATTACAGTAAGAAGGACCTTTAAAATATTTTGCCTATTATTCATCTATTGTTTTCAAATGACAATTATTGTCCAGGTTCTCTTTATTTTTTTTGAAGTTATTATTTTTATTTTTTTAAAGATTTTATTTATTTATTTGAGAAAGAGTGAGCAAGAGCAGGGGGAAGGGCACTGGGAGAGGGAGAAGCAGACTCCCCACTGAGCATGGAGCCCCACATGGGACTGGATCCCAGGACCCCAAGAGCTGAAGTCAGAGGCTTAACTGATGGAGCCACCCAGGTACCCCAGGTTCCCTTTATTTATTTTTTTTTTTTTTTAAAGATTTTATTTATTTATTTGAGACAGAGAGAATGAGAGAGAGAGAGAGAGCACATGAGAGGGGTGAGGGTCATAGGGAGAAGCAGGCTCCCTGCCGAGCAGGGAGCCCGATGCGGGACTCGATCCAGGGACTCCAGGATCATGACCTGAGCCGAAGGCAGTCGCTCAACCAACTGAGCCACCCAGGCGCCCCCCCAGGTTCCCTTTAAAGAGAAAGCTACCAAAAACATTTTATTCCTTCCATCACAGTGGCTAATTAAAGACAGATTTGTATGTTTTGCATGCTTCGTCAGCTGAATGTGTGGTGACTGGGTTTCAAACCCTAATTTTCTTACTTTACACCAACATAAAATGACCCAGATTCCCAGTTGAGTCAAGTGCCTAGGTTTCCACTCCAATTTTTCCTAGCCATGCTTTTGATTGAAGTGAAGAGAGAAGGAAGAAATAAGAGAGATTGGGCAATGAATGCTTAGTAAGCATATCCGTGGCAGTAACATTTCATTTAACAAATGCTTCCCTGACAATATACAGTTTACACAGAAAGTATGACTATTGATATCTTTACTTTTTATATGCCAGTGTTGTTTTTTTAAGATTTATTTATTTTATTTTAGAGAGAGAGAGAGCACAAGCAGGAGGGGTAGAGGGAGAGGGAGAAAGAATCTCAAGCAGACGCTGAACAAAGTGCGGAGCCCAGCTCGGAGCTCGATCTCACAACCCTGAGACCATGACCTGAGCCGAAACTGAGTTGGGCGCTCACCCAACTGCGCCACCCAGGTGCCCCATTACATGCCAGTATTTTAAAATTTACATATTTCACAATGGCCAGAAGTAGTGTTAAGTGCTTGGCTTCATGCTAGGTGTCAAGAACTGTAAAGGGCCGTTACCCTCCTCACAGTATGACAAGTTAGTCTATCACTGTTTTGTAGATGTGGACGGAATGCGGACTGCTGGGTGAGAGACAAAGGGCTTTATTACTGACGCAGAGAGGCAACATGAGCTTAGAGCTCACTTGGGTTTCCCTTGCCCTCCAATTCCACCGGGGGGAGGTGATCTTGAACGGACCCAAGTGGGTGCTGTGCACACCATTTGTGTCACATTGAAGAACACCAAGCTTAGGAAACTCCCAGTGTTTTAAGAGGGCTGCTAACAATCTTGTCCATCCTTTGACCCAAAGGGAAGCTCTATCTTTATTATGCTCATCAGGAGACAAATCTGTCCTCTGTTCCAGAGGGAAATACTGTTTAATTTTCAAGGCTGTTTGCTCTAAGAATATTCTTTTTTTTTCCTCTAAGAATATTCTTGAAAAAATAGTCTGGAATAAAAACTGTCACAGGTGTGTAAAAATTCGACAGACCCATGGAGAACCGTCTCCTAACACTATACATCACAGCCATGTATGCAGTGTAAATGGGATGTGTGTGTGTGTGTGTGTGTGTGTGCATGGCATGCATATGTATACCATTCTTCCAGCAATTCTATAGACAGCTCAAAATTCTCATTTTAGATGTAAAGAAGCACTATCAGCTCAGCATCTTGCCTAATGTACCAGAGATTATAAGGGACAAATTCAGAAATTCGACCTTTATTCTACTCAACACCCCATAATCTCTGTGATTGTCACAAAAAATCGGGAGAAATATATGTACTCTGTGACACTGAGTTTTAGAAAGAAGGCCCTTTGACTTTTTATGTTACTTCCACTAGAATTAAAGAAATATCTGTGTTGCTGCTCTCCTCATAGTTGAACTTGTTACAAATTATATCATGTGCAATACCATTCAAACAAGTATGTAAAATGGTGGTCAATGAAGCAGTATGATTTTTCCCCCCTTCAATCAAACCAATTGCTAGGTGTAATTATAATCTTGGAAGATAAAGTTAAAAAGATGTTGAATTAAATTGAGCTCTGAAAATTGCTCACCTCATGATTCCTTCTGATTACATCTTGGCATAATTCCACCAAGTTTCAATATGTAATTTAGGGATAAAGTGTAATTGGTATTGTAGCCATCATGGCTTCTCCACATTTAAATGGGAGGCCAATTTTATTAGTAATAACTATAATAACTCAGCTAAATAGGTTGTCTGACTTAGTCGCTCATTAGGAAATTATTTTTCAGCAGGAACATATTACCTTTATATATTTAATTTCAAGTTTTAATAAGAAATGTATTAGCAATGCAAGTGTTTACAAGATCACCTTTACAGATATTATAGTCAGGTCCTAATCAGACAATTATTTCCCTTCGAGCTAAACTCAAAAGCTTATTTTCCATTAAGTTTTATATTTAGAAAAACTTTATATCCACATGAGACATTTTTAAAATATGGAGTGATCTAGACCCATGCTAGCTATTAAAATACCAGCGAAGTAACATGGCTCCTTCCAATTTTATCACACAGTGTTTTGTTGATATGCTTTATGGGGAAAAACCCTTTTTGTATTAAAAATCACTACAAACATATACACTCCACACTGGTATCCATCATATACTAACCTAAATAATAACTACTCTCAATGTAGGCTTTCTAAGTGAAGCAGATTTGGAGAAAATCTAGTTAAGGTAAATTTTAATAGGAATTATATTGCATATTAAGTAAAGGTGCTGAGAGGTCCTACTTATGAATAAAGTTGTTTTCTCATCATCTTTGAAATATGTTTGTTCACAGACCCCTTCTTTGTTGCAAGCCTTCCCATACTTGGGGAAGTCCTGAATACTCTTTAATAATCTTATCCCGCTAGAATGGCAGCTATTATAATTATTCAGTATTTCAGCTATCAAAAAAGTGGCTCTGGAAGTTACATAGCTTGGAGTAATGTATTTTTTTCCCCTGAAAGTTACCTTCCTCTTAGGATTTTTCTTTTTTTTTTTTTTTTAAAGATTTTATTTATTTATTTGAGAGAGAGAATGAGAGAGAGAGAGCACATGAGAGGGGGGAGGGTCAGAGGGAGACACAGACTCCCTGCTGAGCAGGGAGCCCGATGCGGGACTCGATCCTGGATCTCCAGGATCATGACCTGAGCTGAAGGCAGTCGCTTAACCAACTGAGCCACCCAGGCGCCCCCCTCTTAGGATTTCTTAATACTTAGGTGAAGAAGTGTATACAAATCACTCACCACTGTCTAGCATATAGTAAGTACAATATATGCACGTACTTCCATTTCTTTAGAAATCAGCACTGAATTGCATTACATTTGCTCGGTTTATTCAACAATATTTTTGAGCCACCACGTGACAGACACTCCTCTAATTGCTACAGATACATTGGCAAACAAAAAGCAAAAAAATATTCCTGCTTTCATACAGCTTATATTTTAAATTGTAAGCAGGTTCTCATACTTGTAGTAAAAGCAAAGAGAAAATTGGAAAAGCAGATTAACAATAGCATGTGAAAAAGACTTAAATCTAACTGCACTAAAAACAAGCAAGACTTGATGTTTCTTAAAAGAAGCTTGGTTCATTTCTTGAGAGGGATAGGGTGGGTTTGACAGATTATGTTTAAGAATGCTGCTACTGAGCTTCTGGTTTTAGGATGGAACTTTTTTTATATTTGTAAGTGACCAGCTATTTATTTTCCACCTAACTTTGCAGATACGTTTTAATTTGATCTTTAAATCTCTTCTCAGAAGATAGACTATGTAAGACTAATTCCATTTAGTAGGTTTGAAAACCTAGGGTCAGAGAGGAGTCACATGAGTTAATTGAGCCTAGCATTCAGTGTGGCAGAGGGAGAACAGGAATTAGATCTGCCTCCTGACTGCGGATGCTTACCACTCCCAGCTGTGAAAAGAAAGTGATAATAACGCCCTTAACAGACAGTTACAACCGGGGGTGCCTGATTTCCAGCATGCATAACATCTAAACGTCCTTCACAGAGATCATCTTTCCCTGAAAACAGATTCTTATATTTAAAGTGAGATCTTGACAGAGTGCCTGGGTGGATCAGTTGGGTTTAAGCAATCCCACTCTCGATTTCAGCTCAGGTCGTGATGTCAGGGTTTTAGAGATGGAGCCCCATGTGGGGCTCTGCACTCAGCAGGGAGTCTGCTTGTCCCTCCACCCCTCCTCCCTGCCCTGCTCTCCACCCCTCCCTGATGCTCATGCGTGTGGACCGGATGATTTTCCAGTGGTATGATAGCGGAATCGCTTATCTAAAACATGGCGCTTTCTCAAGAGGATTTTTTTTTTTTTTAACTTAACTATATGGAAAACAATGTAGCAGAATTCAGCAGAGCATGATGACCTCAGGAAATAGGCTGCCTGGGTTCATACCCTGATTCTATCACTTATTAACAGTGTGATTATGAGTATATTGCTTAACTTCTATATATTTCAGACTTATTGTCTGTAAATTAGAGATAATAATAATCCTCACTTTATAGGGTTTTCTAATGATTAAATAAGACAACGAATATGAAGGATTTAGTGTGTAACACAACATGTGTTCACAGCATATATATTAACTGTTATTACCTCTACATTAGAAAAGAATGCCTAAAATAACATAGCACTTAACAATTTTAAAACTTTTTTTTAAAGATTTTATTTATTTATTTGACAGAGAGAGACACAGCGAGAGCAGGAACACAAGCAGGGGGAGTGGGAAAGGGAGAAGCAGGCTTCCCGCGGAGCAGGGAGCCTGACTTGGGGCTCGATCCCAGGACCCTGGGATCATGACCTGAGCCGAAGGCAGACGCTTAACAACTGAGCCACCCAGATGCCCAGTTTTAAAACTTTTTATCACCCCCTCATTTAACCTTCATAGATCCTAAGGTAAGAAGTTCGGGTGTGATCCTCCTCCCTCACAAGTTAGCAAATTGAGATTCAGAGCAATCCAGTGTTGTGTCTAAGTCACATGGTCATTAAATGATGGGGGTGATTCTATAATGAGATGTCCACATGGATGAAATAATAGGCTCTCTTCTTATCATCCTCTTTACCAGGTCGTGTCTTCACCATCATCGCAAGTGATGATTTTATCACAGGATAGATATTTGACAAAGGTAACAAATGAATGATGAAAACGGAAAAGCTATGAAGACTTCAGGGAATAAGAACTCCTTGATAAAATCTTGGGAGGCACAGTAAAGCCACTGCAACATGGCTGGTGCATCAATCCAAGCTGAAAATAGACAATCTATCAGCTAAAACTGTCAAATATTTTTATGTGCAATTAAAAAAAGAAATAATAAAGGATACTCTATATTATCTAATGCTTAGTTTCCCCATATCCAGAAACGTCAAATTCTCGATTTTGTTCTTTGCACGTTTAAATGGAAGGAATCAGCCTTTATTCCAATATTTAAGTTACCTATCACTCAGTATAAATTGCCTGTCTTCAACAGTTATGGAAGATATTAGGCACAGCAAGACAGGAAGAAAATTAAGTCAGTTCTGCAAAAGGAAATATTGCCTTTCACTAGCTTTTACTAATGTCACTTTGAAAAATCTTGAATATCTCTTTTCCTGCTCAATTATTAAACACAATATGTTCGTGAGATTTAGTCCATTAGTTTTGAATTTTGTTTCATGCTGTTTTGTATAGTGAGATGCTACTGTAATTATCCTGGGCAATAACTTAGCCCTTCCATATTTTTCTTTTGACTTGTTACATTCTGCCAATGATTTATAAATATTCAAATATAATTACTGGAATATTTTTTGTATGTTTTAAAATAATTGAAAGTGGTAAAGCAATATCAAGGAAATCTGTGATTTAAACATAAAAACTTTTTGTTCCAATTAAAATTTCTACATAGATCTAAAACTATAGGCATGTGAACCTTTGGAAAAGGAGATACAGTTTATAAACAAAGAATAAAATACTTGGCAACTTGCATAATGCCATTTTGGAAATATACACTAAAATAGACATAATGAAGTTCACTGACATTTTGGTCTAATAAATTTTACTTAGTGAAATACTGATTATTATTATGTAAGAAATTTACCTAAAATCTATTTCTGAGCATAACAGTTATAAGAAAACATATAAAAGTCACAGCCTCGTTTTTTTAAATCTGTAAAATAAAATCAGCCTCTTCTAGAGAAGAGTTATGATAGTTTCATTACTCACCACCTTTTTGCCACCAGGTATCAGCTACCAGAATGTCAGACGTAACATCTTAGGAAGATAAATGCAATGTTAAAGAGAATCATTTCTATTTTTTTCCTTTTTTCATTTATTTATTTATTTGAGAGGAAGAGAGAGAGCAAGTGCAGGTGGGGGGAGGGACAGAGGGAGAGGGAGAGGAAGAGGGAAAGAATCCCAGGCAGACTCTGCCTGAGCAGGGAGCCCCACACAGGGCTCAAACTCATGACCCTGAGATCATGATCTGAGCAGAAACCAAGAGTCAGACACTTAACCAACTGAGCTACCCAGGTGCTCCAAAGAGAATCATTTCTAACATTAGATTATAAATTCTTTAAGATCTTGACGGGAGCTATGGGTTCTCTTTCTAGAAAAATGCACAATGCACTATGGGTCCTAGGTTTACAGGTAAACTAACTTGTGTCAAAGGAAATTTGCCTTGTGAATTAAATGATTTACTGAAAATATATTTATAGTGGACTGGGTCTGGAAACCATGGAAGAGATAAGATTTACTTTTTAAAAAAAAAACAAAAACGTTTATTTATTTATTTTAGAGAGAGAGAGAGAGTGCACAGGGGAGGAGCAGAGGAAGAGAGTCTTAAGCAGACTCCATGCTGAGCATGGAGCGCGACATGGGGCTCAATCTCTTGACCCCGAGATGGAACTCTGAGATCAGGACCTGAGCCAAAACCAAGAGTCAGATGCTTAACAGACTGAGCCACGCAGCACCCCTAAGATGTACTTTTTTACAGCTAATGTGGCAGGACAGATAACACAGCCATTGAGATAATTGAAAAGACTTCCCAAAATGGACTGTTTACCAAGGCACTAAGAGGGTTAAATAAACTAATAAAGGATCGGAGAACACTCAGGAGAACACAGCCTGAGGTAGACAAGGGAGGGAGGGTGTTGTGGGAACCAGATGAGAGCTATAGTTTTCAGTGCCTTCTCCATTTACACACATATCTGGGAAAAGTCTTCAATTTCAGGGAGGGCCCAAATAAAACAATCGACAAAAATTAAACACACAATTCAGGAAACAGAGGAAAACCTAAATAAAGATTAAGTTCTATAATTTGTCTTACTATCCAAGTGGTGGGAGAAGATACTGCATCCATTAAATAAGAGCTGGATGCTAGCAACATGAATACTCAAAGAATAGGAAACAGCCACTCAAAAAAAAAAACAAAAAAAACAAAGAAAGATGAAGTTGAGTAAATATCCCCAAAGTAGAAAGCACAAAAAAAGAAAGACAATTTAAGAAAAAGAAAAGAAAATTAAAGGACCAATCCCAGAGGTACAATATTGAAGGCTGAAGACAGTGGGAAATGCTATCCTCCTCCCCTGGAAACATTAACTCGTGGTCTCTTATGGACCACACAAATCATCCTTCATTCTGATTCCAGAAAAAAAATCCAAACTTTCTTTTAAGCGATATATTAAATAACATTAAGAATCTAGAAAAATTAGAGCAGAGAGACTGATCCTTCAAATCATTCAGTTGCGAATGAAACAAAACTCTCAGCTTTTGCTATATTGCTCTCTCTCTGATGTACATGCCTCTGAAACCTGGTTCCTTCTCAGCTGTGCAACATCTGAGGGAGAAACAGTTTTGCTATTAGCTTGCCAAACTGTGGTTCATTCTAGTCTGACTCAGGGATTTTCTGCCTTCAAAACATTAGAAATTGTTGTTATAGATGTTTGGATATCAGATATATACAGTTCATATTGTTCCTGTTAAGCTTCGAATGTCTTTTTACTAGCGTAAGCCCATGAGAAAAAAATGTGTTGGTTTTCAATATTGATAAATACACATTCTAAGAGGAAATCTCTTAACAATATCTCTCAATTTTGAGATCAATTAACAGAATGAATGGGATATTGGGACAGTAGACACTTTGGACTCATGAATGTTTTACTCTATCTTCTGCTTATTATTTAAGTCTGAAAATCTTTACAATTAAAGAGAAACGAGATACAAAAGAAGCAGTAATGAAAGAACCAATGACTTCTTTCATCTCAGGTTCTAGACCGAAAGCTCCATTTGCCACTGGAGTCTTAAGCAGCCAATTTCATGCACAATTCACTTAACCTAAGTTCCATAACAGAGAAAGATTTAAATTGCTTTTTCTCCTGTGTATAATATGCTATAGGAGAAGTAAAGATAGTTATTCTGAGATCTATCGCAGCAGTTTTACAAATGGCTATGCGGCATTTGGCAATTTTCCCAAGTGTGATGCCTGCAACTTTTCTTCTCCGTCTTACACAGTTTGGATCTACAAAATTCCTACAAGTGGAAGGAGCCAAAGGGATGCTAACTCATCTAATCTCTCCTTCTACACTCATAAAACCTTCCAAACTCCCAAACCTGAGACACTTCTTTGGGAGACAGAGTTATTCTTCATTCTTCATAGTAACTCATCTTCTCTTTTTGGTGAGTCTACAGATATATTTTGAAAATATGTTTTTGCATTTTTTTCTCTCCTTCAAAACAAAACAAAACAAAACAAAACAAGAAAAACCCAACAGCACAGAAGCTATATGTGTAGCTGTATGTATACGGAACCACAGTTGGTTCTGTAACAGGAAGTGTTTTCTTTCTCTTTGTGGCTAGTGTGACTCGGTTCTGTAACACAATCAAGAATGGGTTTGGGGGAAAGACGAACTAGCCTTTTATCCCCCGTCTCTGGCACGAATTCCTGATGTAACTTCAGGAAATACCTTCTTGGTGTCAGTTTTGTTATTCCATGAAGTGAAACGGCTGGAGGCAACGATCTCTAAAGCCAATTTTAGTCAGCTAAATTAAATGGTACCAGTTATGTTGCTGTTTCTAGGCAAAGCAGTCGGGAGCTTGGCAGCTATTATCTTACCTGATACGTATTTAATACGTCCTCTAAAAAAATAGGAGAGGAAAACTGAAACAAACGTTTGCGTGGCGTGGGCTTCTCTTTGCTGCCTGCAGTGGTGTGGCCATGGCTACGGGCTCCCACTCTTCACCGCTTTCCTTCTGCTCCAGTTCTAGTGTAAATCTGGGAGGGTCAGGGATAGTCCTCACAGTCTCCTTTACCAGCCTCATTATTCATACACAATTAAAATAGCCAATAGTTTCCAAGAGGTAGCCATGTTTTCTTCCAGAGATTTAACCTAGGACTCTTCTTCTTCTTTTTTTTAAGATTTTATTTATTTATTTGAGAGAGAGAGAGACAGAGAGAGTGTGTGTGAGCAGTGGGGCAGAGGGAGAAGCAGACTCCCCCACTGAGCAGGGAGCCTGACGCCGGGCTCGATCCCAGGACCCCGAGATCATGACCTGAGCCAAAGGCAGACGCTTAGACTAAGCCACCCAGGCGCCCCATAACCTAGGACTCTTCTATCAAACTATCAATTCTTTGTCATATTGATGACAGAAAATTAAAAAGAGAAGAGAAGAACTTAAAACTCATTATCTCAGGTGTGAAAGGAATTGCTGACATTTTCATTGTGCTAGAAAGCGAGCAGAAGGACACATGGTAGCAGCAGGGAACTTCTGCAACCATCTTGACAACTTGCTGCTTTGACAGTTTGGACGAGAGTCCCAGCTGTGATCAAGGTAAGTGGGATGGTGTCACTTGGACACTGCAGCTGCCCTGTTGGCAAGGAGAGTTTTGTGTGATTCTTGGGAAGACAAACTATCTAACATATCAAAGAAGGGCCACTGTGCTATCAAGTCAATCTCCACAAGTCTTTAATGAGTTAACTGAAGACAACAAAGTCTTAATTCTTCCTCTGGAAGGGCTAGGATCACCAGGTGGCTATGAATTCTTCCTCACTTTTACAGAAGCAAAGAGACTAAAACTGAAAGACAGATGTTTGACTAATTAGGTATGTCAGACTATCTCCTTCATTTTTATGCCTTGTGTGAGTTCATAGTTTTCCAAATCCATTCAAAGTTAATGGGCAAAGAAGGTGATTTACACTCAACTACTGAAAGATGTTAGATCAGAACTGAGCAGTTACTTTAGGCTACTTGGAGAGCATGATAATCTACAATTATTTGGAAGCTATAAATATTGAGGCAGGAGAGGAGGCATTTAATAGGGCATCTCAGAGTACAATACTAAGAATGACATAATGTTTAGAGCCTGGCTATTAGATCAGGGATAACTACATGACGTTAAAAGCTCCTAAGTGATGGGATATTTTCATGAGAAACCCCTCTCTTGCCAAGTTTGCCACTGAATTTAGGAAATGGAACAAATAATGGATTGAGTAATATAAGAAAAGGAGATTTGTAGTGGTATCGTGGACAGCACATTAATTATTTGACTATACACTTTACAAGTAGTGCCGGCTCTCGGAAAATACTTGATTTATGTCTTCTTACCTGTCGGTTAAGAGTGTTTCTCTCTTGGAATCATAACAATAAGCAGCCTTGTCTCTCATGCTGCCCCCATGATCTCTACATACTGTGCCTCTCCACCCCCCAGAAGCTGTGCAACAACATTAGCTTTTCTCTTACCTTTCTACTTCCAGGTAACACATCACTTAGCTAAGTAGATGGTGAAGTGATCCTGGATGATAGGGTTTCATATGGGATTTTACCAAGGCCTCCCACATACAAGGCTATGACATACAAAGCGCCGAGCCTCTGAAAGGAAGCTGCCCACACTGCCAGGTCAGCAGTAACGAGGGTCTTCTTAGCACCTCGTAAACCAGAAGATACTCCACAGGTGACCAATTCTACACATCATTCCCTGTAAGGACTCAAATTCCCAACTAGACTTCCCACTCTCGCTTCAGTTCACTGGTTATGCTGATAAAACTAAGCTTAATGTTAAGCATTTGATTCCCCCACTGAGGGAAAGAAATGGTCGGGCGATATGTATCAATTGTTGACTAGTTTATATAAACTAAAATTTATTATATACTGTATTATCAAATCGTTAAATTAGCAATGACCCAATTTAAAGCCTAGTTCTGAGGGGAGGTATATGAGATCATTCAAAGTTCACCATTTGTTCTGCTAACAAAGGAAAACTAAAAGCAGTTTTATAATCCCAGGGACAGATATATTCCAGTGTCCCCGTCCCCTCAGGAGATATGGGCTTGATGATTACATGCTCAGTTTTTTTTAAGGATTTATTTATTTGAGAGAGAATGGGGGGAGGGGCAGAGGCAGAGGGAGAGAGAGAATCATAGAATCTCCAGCAGACTCCCCACTGAGCGAGAGTCCGATGGGGGGCCAATCTCATGACCCCAAGATTATGATCTGTACATGGTCAATTTTTATAGAGGTTGGCTTATGGCTGGAGGAGGTACCATTAACTGGAGGCTGTTCATAATAGCAGCCTGTGCCTTTGAGGTTTTCTAAGAATAAATTGCCATGTTAAACCAGTTGCAAAGAGATACTTTCTTTTTTGGATTTAGAGATTCATCAAAGAAAAATATGCACACATTGTTACAGGGCAAATAGTAATAGAAGAGTGAACATTACGCACATTGATAAAAAATATAATAATAGCAATGGCTAAGGGACACAGAATTATGAAAATACAAGAGGCTTTTAGGATTTATCTATACTTAATAAAACTTTTCAATTTGCTGCAATAGAGAAATTCTGTACAAAGCCAAGGTTTAATTATTTCCAGGGAGATTGACTATAAGTATTCCAGAATTCAAGTTTGACATTTTAGCATCTATTTTACATAATTAAATCTTGTTACCTGAAAAGTGACAGTCAATTTTGAAAAGCTTTCCTAAGGTTTTATTAGGATCGTAGGGTTGGAAGTTGGATAAGAATTGCTCAAGAATCTACACTCTGGGAGAAGGCTTCTGCTGTGGGTGTAAGTTTGGGGTATAAAGTGTTTTAGGTAAGTTTTATCAAAGGAGGAGAATGTGTTCTTTTATGTGCCTTCCAGGAGATGAAAGAAGAGGAAGAGAGCAACATTGCATTTGTGACTCATCACCATGACCTTGCTGTAGTTTCCAGAGGAAGAAACTTTTCCTCTCAATGAGGACATTGGTCCCTCTCTTGGAACTAGTTGACTGGGACCAAAAATGTAAAATTTCTGTTGTATTCTTCTCTCTCCCTCTTGTTTTTTTAGTATTAGACATCTATGAGACCTAAACTTTAGAAGGAGTATTTTCCCTTTCTTGGACCCTGTATTAATTTGCTTCACTGCCATAGCAAAATACCACAGACAGGGTGTCTTCAGCAGCATACATTTATTTTCTCACAGTTCTGGGGCTGAAAGTCCAAGATTAACATGTTGGCAGGTTTCTCCTGGGGTTGGTTTCTCCTGGGTCCTCCCCCTCTTTGGTTTGCTGATAGGTATATTCTTGCTGTGCCCTCACATGACCTTTTCTCTGTGAGTGTCCATTCCTGGAGTCTCTTGTATCCTAATCTCCTCCTCTTATAAGGACACTAGTCAGATTGGATGAGGGTCAGCTGTAATAACGATAATTTAGCCCATAATAGACCCTTTGTCTAGTAACAAAAGGAAAAACAAACAGGATTGTAGGCATAGGTAAGTGAAGTTTGGACCTCTGATATATGTCATATTTCGAGGTAGAGTCGTTAAGACCTTCAGTCAACCTATTAAGAAAGATTAGCTGTTTTGCTTTTCTTTTTTTCTTTCCCATATTAGACTGATTCTGTCTCTCCTAAATTCCCTGCAAGGAATAATAATATTTACCCTCAGTGAATATTTGAATAGTAAACTCTCCCAGACCTAGAAAAACCTGGAGACTTTAATGATTCTGATAGTGCTTTCACTTCTTTTTTTCCTGATAGTGGTTTTAATGTAGCATTACAGTCAGTTATAAAATGGAGATGAGAGAAGAGTTTTTGGCTGAGAAATAAAGACACTGTGAGGCCAAAAACTAGGGAGAGTAGTGAAACAGGGAGAGGAAACACCAGAAACTTGGTGCTCATCCTGGGGAGGGAAGGGGAGGGCTCCTGCATGCACGGGCTCGGGTGGTACACCTAGAAATGGACCGTCTTGGAAAATCTGACCATATATGTTCTTACCAATGCCTAACAGTGAGAGAGAGAGAGAGAGGTATAAAGTGGGTATAAAGTGTTTAAGTACAGGCAGATGGTGGTTTAAGTATTATTTATAGGGACAGGAATTAGCATGTAGATCTATTTTTTCTTGTTTGCCTTATTCTCAAGTCAATAAAATGTGCCCCGTGAAAGAGTTTAGGGTAACTTGATACTCTAAATGTGTGGGTCTACTCTCCTTGGAGATGTGGTCAAAACTCTGAGGCTGTACTGAGTGCTTCTGTCTCACCAGGTGAGTCCTTATCTTAGGTGGAGACAGAAAAATGGAGAAAGGAAATGGCGCAACTTGGAGCTGTAGCATGTGATTAAGGAATAGCAGTCCCCAGCAATGTGGTTAGGGTGACTCCAAGGGCATTAAAATTTAGTGTGAAACTAGAGGAAATTAGGATGTAGTAGGATATTTTACTGCCTGGTATAGTATCCTGGGCAAAATCAATGAATATTACTCTTTGATCTTGAGTCACTCAATGTTTACTTTTGTTGTCTCAGGATGGAGGGGGGAAATAGAACAAACCCAGTATGTGTGTGTGTGCGTGTGTTCAGAGTCTGATGACTTTGAGGATCTCCCAACAGTCAACTAGCTGCTGTTAGGGGGAGGTTCCCAGTCCTGGAACAGAAGGTAGTTGTTTCTGGCATTTCATTTTGGCATCATACAACTGAGAGGCTGGTTCATGATGAGCCAAGCATTAGTGGTGGCTAAATGGATTCCTCTCATTTATTACCTGAATAATAGTTAGGTTCCCTGATGACTTAGGTTTCTTGCTAATCCCATATCTGAGGTGGAAAAGCAGCCGTAAAATGCAGGTAATGTCAATGATAACAGTTTTGGTGGCATTCAGGTGATCCTAACAACATGGGGAGTGTTGACTCCATTATTTGTTTTTCTCCAGGAGAATGCCTCCACATGTTTAACCTTCAGTTAAATATTTCTCATTGTGGGTAAGCTTCACAGAGAAAAAAAGGAAGTCATGAGTTGCTCAATCAACTGGCTAAAGTAATTCCTGAAGTTAGCAGCTCTGGATCCTCCCCCCCACCGACTCTCAGCCTACACTAGGTAAATGGTAGCTAACCTGCTTTACACTGAAAAGTGCATTTCCCAAAATATTGACTCTACGGGAGCTTTCAATGAGAAAAAACATCCCAATCTCCTCCAAAACAGTCAGGGCCTGCCAAAGCAGAGAACGAAAGTACATTTTCTGAGCACAGGCTGAGAACTATTAGCTTACCTTAGAAGGTCCCATGAAGAGTGCTCGCTTCGGCAGCACATATACTTAGAAGGTCATGAAGAGTAGATGGAAGAGGATAGGAAGGAGTAAGACACTTAGGGAGAAGGTAAACTGGAGGAAGTACTTCTGGCTTTCACAATTCAAGGGGGTTCCTTTTAATGTCTGTGTGAATGCCACTCTCTGGAGCATAGCTTCATGAAATAATATATGTGAATGGTACTCCTGGACGTAACTCTTTAAGTGTCCCGGGGGTATGGGGCTCTGAGGGGAAAGGAATTTTTCCACAATATGTGCATATGTACATTCCTGGAGAAATGCATATATTTTCCATTAGGGTTTATTAGATGTGAAGAGATTCAGCCCATGGAATATGCTTAGCCATGGCTGTAGCCTCTAGCTATTTTTCTTTCTGTTGTCAGTAATTTAAAAAAAGTGCTATATTTGAAAAGTAACCTCTCAGGGATTCCTTTGTTGAAATTATCGAACGTTTCAGTAACAGGGAGTGATCTCTGGTAGTAGAACAAGGCAGAACCCTCCTGTTTTCATTTACCACAACTATCCTTATGTTCTGTTGCTCTACTCCTAAACCACAGACATGAAGAAATAAAGATTTACTGAAAGAGATCTTTGTGTTAAAGATTCAGTCAATCAATAAGCAAATATTTATTGTCTATATTGTATGAAACTCAGTATAGTAATTTTTTTTTCAGTTTGCTTCTAAGTATAGAATTTTTACTTGATGGCTAGAAGGAACCTAGTTAATATATAGGCCCAAAGCAGCAAGAATTGATCATAAAGAGATATAATCATAGAGAGATTGATAGGTTAAATGTAACTCTCAATTTTATCTCAGTAGAAGCAAGTACATTTTTCATAGAATTTGGTGTTGAAGAAAGTCATACACATGTCAGGTGTCTGTAATGGATTGGTAACTATCTCCATTCTCTCTCCTTCCCCACCCCACTCTTCCACCAGGATTGTACATAGGAAGGAAAATTAGATGTTGAATGTGGGATGCTTGTGTTATTTGGAAATCAGAAAGGATTTGAAATTTCACTTACAAGTCAGGGATGGGGAGAGTCTAAGTAGGGTAGTAAGGTGCTCCAGCAACATACTTTTATAAAATAAACAACTGTAAAATTTAGTTGGCTTAAAACAACCATTTTATTGTATCACATGTCTGTGTCAGGAATTTAGGCATGTGTTCAGTTGGCTGATTCTTCTATTTTATATGCATCAATTTATGGAGATTGCTCATTAGTATTCAACTGGCAGATGGGCTAGACTGGAGGGCCCAATATGGCTTAATTCACATGTCCTCAACCTTGGTAAGGAGGCTGGAAAGCAGGGCTCAGCTGGGATGGTTTTCTAGAACATGGCCTGTCCAACATGATGGACTCCGGGTAGTCTAACTTCTTACAAGGTGGTGCAGGGCTTTCAGAGACAATATTCCAAAAAAGATAGGAGGAAACTGAAAGACTATTTATATTTTAGCCTCAGAAATCTCATCTTTTCACTTCCACTGCATTCTATTGGTAAAGCTAGTCACTAAGGCCAAGCCAGATTAAAGGAGAGGAGATTTAGAATCTACTTTTCCATGAAAGAAGTGCCCCCAAATTTACCACTATCTTTAATCTGTCACAAAATGCTACCCATAGGGATAAGAGATTGAAGCCCAGGATGTCTTTAAAAATATTAACCACTTTCCGCTCATCTTTTATTTTCAGAAATCTTATTTCCATAGCTCATGAAAGAGGATTTTGATCAATCTGATGAGCATCTGTGGTGACTACCCATTTTTCCCTGTACTCACTAAATGATAATGAGCAAGGGCATGACCCATAAACACCAGCCCCACTGACAGGTCTGTTCTAGAAAGAGACTTACTCCTCATCTTCAGCAATAGATCTTTGAATAGCTTGGGGACCAGAGCTGTGATCTGAAATTTAAGAAACATACTTTTGCAAAGTTTAGTTGTGATATATTTGAGACTCAGGGGGGTTGCTAAAGTGCCCTGCAGTCACTAAAAGTGTAGTCAGATTTTTGGAAACAGATGGCAGAACTGATGATAAGACTATATGGAAGTTCCTATGATGAATAATGAGATAAAGTTTTTTAATAAAGATTATTAAAAAAAAAGATCTGATGGTTAAATACAGGGTTATTTGTGTTCTGGAATGAGGCAGGAAGAAGAGAGGGAAAGGCAAAAGCAGAGATACAGAGGTAGAGACATACACGACATACACAAAGTTGGGCATATAGTGTAAAGCAGCTGCCTCAAATCTTCTTTGGAATGAGATGAGATATAATAGCAATGCATAAAAATAAATGGTTTAACTCAGAAAATAGACCTAGAGAAATGTAGACCAAGAGGAACAGAGGCAAATTTACTAAAGACATGCACATGGACAGCACCACCCCCATACACACATCCATACAAACCATACCTATGAATGCAGTGCTTACTTACCCTAGGCACTTTTTGGGATGAACTAGACTGTTAATTAACTAGTGAATAGCTAGAGGTATTCCATGAAAAGAGGCATGGCAAGTCTCATAGGGACTTAGAAACTGGCATAAAAATGCATTGAGACACATCTCACAGACAGAAACACCTGCATCTTTCCTTCTTATAAAGATATACTGATCCTGGAGTTTTTAAAGATTTTGCCATTAACGTCATTTAAAGCTATGCTTCATTTTAGTATGTGAAAATAATAAACTGTATTAAACTCATAATAAACTATGTTAAACTCATCAGAGGGTGGATTTTGGCTCAAGAACTGGAGAGTCCTTACTTCTGTTTTACTTTTAGTAATAACATAATGTCTATTACCATTAGCTTAAAATTACTTGAGTAGTTTAATAGACCTTAAAATTGCAAGAGTAGTTATTAAGGTCCTATTTCAATAAGCTGTTAGTGATTATATTAGTAATAAGACATTCACATTGTGTAATTCCTTACATTTATTTTTCAAACATAGCAGATATTTTTAGTGGTAAGAGATAAGAGAAATGAGTCATTCTATCAATATTGTAAATGTCATCTTTCTTGAAATTATACATTACTTAAGGACTGATTTTAAATATCACTGCTTTTTTCTTTAAAGTAAATTTTAACTAAAATATTCTTTTTCTATCTCCCATTATTAAAATGTTAATGTTCTTTTTAACATTAAAAAAACCCCTGCTAATACACATCTTCCTTCATTCCTGAAATTCATGACTATCTCAAACATGAGAATTGATTGATCTCTAGAAGGTAGGTGATATACTGATATAGATCAGGTATCCTGATCAAGGAGAAAAATAATCTTACTTATTGTGGATAGAAAAGATCGCATATCTTTTTTGAGGTGACAAACTTTTAAAAATGCTTTTAAATTAGAAAAATAAAAATTTTAAATTTAGAATTCTCAGGTCACTGAAAAAAAAATTATCTTTTTAAAGTAAATGCCAAAAATGTCAATTGAGATCAAGGCAGATTTTGTTAAAGCATCACAAGTTATTGAAACTATATTTTTAAGCTTTATTTTTCAACTTGCTACTAGATGACACGTTATCAAATAATGATATGTCAAGTGGTAATAAGACATGAAATGTCATATTATTGGTGGTAAAAACTTAACTGAATTATAAGGTACTGCCAGAGACCTAAAATTTATGACTTACTTATGAGGTAAAATTGTCTGATGCGCCAAGATGGCTCCCAATGGAGTGTCACTTCTTTGCATTCATGCCCTTGTGTACTCCTCTCCTACAGTGAAAAGAAATGTCTGTGTCACTACTAGAGTATTGCAAGTAGGATGGCGTATGGCTTTCAAAGGTATTTCATCAATAGGTTATAGCTCCTATTTTATTCTCTTAGATCATGAGCTCTGGTGGTAAGCCACCTGCCAAGTCATAAGGATACTGAAACAGCACTCTGAAAGATCCCTGTGACAAGGACCTGAAACCTTTTGGTGGGTGAGCTTGGAAGCAGCTCCTCCAGCCCCAGTCCAGCCTTCAAATGACCATAGCCCCGAACAGCATCTTGATTGCGACCTCATGAAGTGCAGTGCACTAGAAATAACTAGCTATGCCACTCCTGAGTTCATGACCCGAAGAAACTATATGACATGTATGAGATTGTACATGTGTGTGGGTTTTGTGCTGTTGTTGCTAAGTTTTAGACTCATTTCTTGCACTGTGTTTGAGAACTAATATAGTACAATATTGATTGTTATAGGCCAAAATCTAACACTTAATGGCTGGTTAGCATTATGAAAAATCACTTTATTAATTCTGAGTCTCAGATTCATTATATGTAAAATGGAATAGTATAATTAGATGATATCTAGGATCCCTTTTAGGTATAGTATTTATGAATATTTCTGAGTATAAGACTGTGAATGTTGAGTTAATCAAGTCCAGCTATATGACTTGAATATTGAAGGAACACTGTTTGCCTAATCATTATAAGCTATTTTCATTTTATATTTAAAATTGCTCAAAAGATAACAGAATATTTTAAAAAGTAGACGTAGCTAGCAAGCTATCTCATTCTGGAATCATTGTAAGTTGGCAGGTATGTTGTGGAAGATAAATTGTATAATATATAAGGCATACTGATGAAAAGTAAGGGAAAAATGAGTTAATATAAGACATGAGTTTTACTGCTGGATGAACATTTGAGTCCCCTGGAGACTGATGCTGGGGTCCCTTTTGAGCAATTAAATTAGTGTTTCTGGAAATGGAATGAGGAGATCAGAAAAATTTTTATACACTCCATAGATAATTACAATTTATAGCCAATATTGAAACTGCTGAGACCCTTTTGGGAAGTTGCTAGTTACCAAATTGAAGAGAATTTAGAGTGGGTCTATGGTGCATAGAGAATAAGGACACTCAAGCTCTGCTGGAGACCTGCCCATCAGAGGAAGAACCACTGGCCCTGGTCACTCAGAGCTCATTAACAGAAGGCTGTTCAACAGTCCATACCTGGATAAGTTAAATAGCTAATTAAGATCCTCTCAGCAAGAGTGGAAAAGAAAGCCTGAGGGGTTAGTGTTCACCTGGATTATATAATTATAAATTAAGGATTATAAATTAAACTAAGAAAATGCCAGAAGTTGAGTATATCAAAGACTATTTAGCCTGTGTGGGTAGGTGATACAGCATTGCCTAAGTATTGGGATATTTATTATTAAAATAAGAATAAAATATTTGGTTACCCCTTATGGAGTGATTTGGAAAGTATTCCTCTTGTTGTTTTTTATTTTAATGAGTTTATTTTCTAATCCCAACAATAAAAATAAAGGTCAGCGTTTTAGATCTGTTGGTCCTCACTACCTCTGAAGAAAACAGTGCCATCTGGCCATCACCCTTAATATGTAGGCATAAAATCTTAGCAACTTTCCAAATACCATTAGAGTAAGCACTTTGTATCATAAAAACAAAGCATAACACCATTTAAAAATTAAAAGACTAATGAGAAGTTGGAAAAATTTCACAACATGAAAAATAGCAAATAAATCAAAAAGAAAGAGTATACCAATAAAAATATGGGCAAATAACATGAGCTCACAATTGAAAAAAGAATAAGTACAAATGGTCAACAAAACCCTGAGATATTCAACCTCATAAGTAGATGAACATTTGCCTTCTGTAGGATTAGCAATCTTTTTTGGTGACTGTATTAATGGTATCTGTCACTTCCATCCATGTAGGGAGCTAAGCATTTTAATTAGAGAAGAGTTTAGCATGCAGGATTCAGATTCCATATCTGTAAGTGTCTGGAAATTTGTATTTAAAATATAAATGGAAAAATGTGGGTGCCTGGGGAGCTCAGTCGGTTAAGCGTCTGCCTTCAGCTCAGGTCATGATCCCAGGGTCCTGGGATCGAGTCCTGCATTGGGCTCCCTGCTTGGCGGGAAGCCTCTCTCTCGCGCTCTCATGAATAAATAAATAAAATCTTAAAAAAATAAAATAAAATATAAATGGCAAAATGTAAAATAACTATCTTCAAGGAAGCTTATTTCATCATTGTTAAAATACAGACGATTAGAAATGCTTCAAATGACATTAAAAAGAGGACTGTTATTATATTATAGCATATCTATGATAGGTATCAGAGTATAACACATCTATAAAATGAAATAATATTTAGCCATTAGTAATAATGTTATCAGGGAGTATTAATTGAACCTATTGTTAAAGGAGGAAAATTTAAGTGAAATCCAAATCATGAATAGTGAGAAACTTAATATAGGAATAGAAAATGGCCAGACCATATGGGACAATAGAATTTTGACTTTCAACCTCTGTATCTAAGGAAGCTTCCACCCGCTGAGCAGCCAAACCACACTTTTGCAGCCAATAGCCCAGAACAAGGAGGGCTTGGTCAACGACTGCCAGATTTTCTATTTTTTTACCCCACCTCCAACTCTGAACCATCCAGAGAAAGCAAAACATGTCTCGCTAACCAATCACATAACATGTCCTGCCTCTAGGTAGCCCACAGCACCCCCCTTCCTCATGCCAGTCACCTTCCATCAGAGCACACCTGAAACTTTCTTTTTCCCCCTATAAGGCCTTTCACATCTCTGTCTGCCTTTGAGTCTCTGCCAAATGCAAGTGATGGTGGTTGAATCCCTTGCTACAGCAAACTCTGAATAAATAACCTCTGTTTGGTTTCATTTGGGTAGTCTTCAATTATTTCCACAATAGCATACTAGTATGTAAATTTCGTGAGTGTTTATGTAAGCAAGATTTGTTTCTGAGTGTATGCCTGGGGAAATTCCTGAAAGCTAGTTACTAAGATATCAAACTTGGTGATGTTTGGGAGGTAGGATGCAAGGCAATTGTTACTTTATAGTATTTTGCTTTTGAGTTTTTGAATGAGTACACACAATTTATGTAAATAGAAATAAGGCCCTTGGAAGTCTATAAAGCAGTTTATTATTATGTTTAGTATTATGAAAATAAGAATTCCATACGTATAAAGCATAACTATTTCTCTCTATATATGATATATGTGATGATGCTCAGTTGATTGGACTTACCCTTTTCTCCATCATTCCTTCTTTTAGTAAAAAACTTAAATTTTGTTATTTTTTAATCACTTAAAAAACCCAACTTCCTATATTGGGTATCTGGAAAGGTTCATTCTTGTAGATATTTTTAAAATAAGAAAAGTAGACTGAGTTGAGAAATATATTTTTAATTATAAAAATGATTAATGAGTGTTAACCATAAGGGAACTCCCTGATTCAATAGTCTCCATTATCCAGCCATAATTCAAATAACTATTATGATTCCAAAGCTAGAAAGAAATCCCCCTAGATTAATAAATATAAATCTTTATGGTCATCAATTTTCCCGGATGTTTCTTTAACAAAGGCCAGAAAGAATAGATTTTTGAATGGAGCATTGTTCATTTCTGTCAACACTTGGTTATTTATCCCTCTAAACTAAACAAAACCCTGGATATGACAAAGACTAAACTTTGAGTATATCTGCAAACCTAACTTACACAGCTGATGGGGAAAAGGAAGTGCAAATATAGTGCCAACTTCTCTTAGCTGAGCACAATGCTGTTTTTGACTAATGATGATGCTAGACTTCAGTCACAGGAGGAGATAGGCTGAATCCATTTTAAGGCAAGGAGTTTCTGCTCTTGCGTCTGGTCTACCCTCCTTCCTGGTGTGGCTTCTGACCTTTCATCCACAGCAAGTGAGATAGCAATCAAGAACAGGGCTAGTCACTGGGGAGAGACAAACAGTCATCAAACACATCAGACCTTGCTGTCTCTCTCCTGCCATGTTTTTTCCATGTCATGCTATTGTTGTGAGGATGAAGTAAATATGCATAGGTAAATAAGGGATAAGTCCAATCAACTGAGCATCATAACATATATCATATATAGAAATATTTATGTTTTATATATATATGGAATTCTTTATTTTCATAATACTAAACATAATAATAAACAAATGCAAAATACTATGAAGTAAAAATCCTACCCTATATCCTACCTCCCAGCTGTCACCAAGTTTAATATCTCAGTGACTAGCTTTCAGAAATTTCCCCAGGCATACACTCAGAAACAAATATAAAAAATTTAGAAGGCAGGCTTGGTTTAGCCAAGCATCACACACATGACAGTTACTACTACTATTTCATGTTCCAAATTGTTTTGCAATCAACTCTGGTACATGTGAAACTCTAACCAGTATGTTCTCTTTTACTAGCTTGGAGTACAGAACAAGACCTTATTTGCTTTATTGTTAAAAGTACAAGGAATTTTAAATACCAGAGGGCTTCCCATTGCCCACATTTCCAAGATCCACAAGGTCCAAGAATCAGTCTTCTTTGTGGCTCAGTCTTCTGTTTCCACTGGAGAGATCAGAAGGACTCAGTCATGCCAGCAAACACACTGTCTGCAAATGCTGACCTGGGAGAGCTCCCCCAGCACTAAGGCCAAGTCTGATTTCAGAGCCATAACCAGGTCATGGGGGCAGGTTAGTGCCAGGGTCCATCTGCCTCAGGGATCCTCTAGGGTAGCTGAAGGGAACATTGAGAAAAAAAATTCCCACCCCCACCTCCCCACCACAAAAGACAAGGGCTTACCTTTTGTCCCTATCATTACAAAAAGCTACTCTAAGGGCCCTTCCCACAAGAAAGGGGTTGTGCCCCCAAAGGAAAGTGAAAAATCTAATATTGAAGACCAAAAGCAGAGAGTAAATTTTAAGTGGTAGCACTAAGGTTTAAAATAAATAAGTTGATGATAGAATAATTAATAAATGAAGCAATTGATAAAGCAATATCTGAGACCCCCCAAAAAACCCCAATATCTGAGACCCAAATTCTCATTGAGTAAGCTGTTACATATGTATCTTGGTTGATTAAAAAATATTATATAAGGCTCATCCTCTTCCAATGTGTTCTTTTAAAATATATACTATAGATATCTAAGTCTGGTGAGAAATTTTATGTACATTTATGCTTTGGGGCAGAAAAGGAATTGTTTCCATATTGAAAGCGTCCTGAAAATGTCCTGTGCAATATTAGGAATGATTTGTTACTCCCTCTACCACGGCATTTTCAAATGCACCCACTGCCCTTAATATCATCGCCCCAGCCCCACAGTAGTGTGGAATTATTCACTTTACCCATTTTGGAACATTTTGCACATTTCCTCAAGAATTTTAATCTTCTGAAAAGCAGATCTTCACTCATACTTCTTTGCATCCTTCTCAGCTCCTTGGACAGTGTTCATCATGTAATGAGGTGAATTAACTTATATTACTCAGTTTCTGATTTTAGTGTGTGCCCCCCAGTCACAGTTGTGCACCTACAAAACATATGCAATGGTTGTTTCCATTGACAAAATGATGCTAAAAAATGCACTGGACACAGAGCCCTTCTTCCAAGTTCACAAGCGCATCTAGACACTTGCAGCAAGTTCACAGTGTGAGCATCCTGAGGGGCCTGAGGTTCACCTTTACTAATTTGATCTGGTCTCAGGGTTTTCTCTTCAGAAGGAGGAGCCAATGTTTGAATGAGCATCACAGAATCTGAACTCAGTTCTCAATTCTGGAAATGCTTTCTTCCCTTATTCCCTCCTCCAGTAATCTTGTCATATAGCTAACTCAGTACTTTCCTTCTCGATGTGGGATCAGCTTTTTTTTTTTTTTTTTTTTTTTTTGATGTGGGATCAGCTTTAAGGGGCAGCTGGAGGGAAGCAACTGGCCGAAGTTGTGCCCCATCCCTTCTGACCCTGGTAAGTCCTCCTTTGCATGTTAGAGGTGAAGGAGAAGACTTCTAATCCTCCAGGCTTGCCTTAGGATGAGCGGGTAGGGATGGAAGACATGTTATAAGGACCAGAATAATGGGAAAGATCTGTGAAGACAGGCATGAGATTCCCTAGATGTTATTTATTTTAAACCAGTTCTTTTCTTTCCTCTTCTTCATTGGCTCAGCTAGTCATTGAAGAAATAGCCTGGGAAGGCTGTGGTCTCTCCACCCCCTTCCTAGTGAGAAAGCAGACCCTCCCTTTTGTGCTGGTCTGTTGGGTCTCAGTTACCTAATGAGTTAGTTTACAATTAAAGCTTGTCTTTCTTCACTTTGTTATCTATTCTCTAGATGAAGGTAACCCTTGGCTAGTAATTTGAGTGAGTCTTTAATAGAAGTGTTCTTTTGTCGAACATTTATGTAGCTAAAACAGGTACCATTAAAGAGTTCAGCAAAGGGCCACCTGGCTTTGGCAAATTCTTCTTTGACCTCATTTATGGACAATGGGGAAAAAAAACCCAACAAAAACAGAAACAGAGTGTTCATATGGCTGCATATTACCAATTGGAGGAAAAAAATATAGGACCTAGCAGACATGATTGGAGCACAGAGACCAGTGTCCAGATACCCACTATGGAGGTATATGGTATCTTCCCAAACCCACCCTTTCTGTTCAAGTATAGCAGAACACGGGTTATATTTTGAGACTAGGTGGTTTGGTCGTCACTTTTGCCTCGGGCATCTAGGAAAGACAATTTGCACTGTTGTGAGGAGGGTTCCACAAACCAGACTTCAGCGCTAGGACTTAACTTCCAAGTCACTCTGAGCAAGGAGAGACACCAGAGAACTCTTAGACCCTCAGCTGGGGACAGGCTTCTGCGGCAGATCCATTAATGGAATTGAAATGCTCTAGACCTCAAGGAAATTAAATAGCACAAAGGTAACTAAAAAGACCAGAACAGCTTTCTGAAAATGTAAAACAATAAATCCATTTACATTTTCAAAATATCCTGTCTTTTTCACTGCGTATTTGACTATTGGGCATTTATTTCATATGGATGTCAAACCTAAAATTATTATCTTTATAGATCTAGATAGAAGTAGGTTATCTTTTTTTTTTAAAGCGAAGGTCACTATCTTTTTTTTTTTTTTTTTTTTGAGGAACACACTCTAAAGGCTTCTGGATATCAGGATGGATGGGCATAAGTACAAAGCGTATGAAAATGCTTTAAAAATTTTACTGTTATTCAACCCCTGAGATAATATATTACCCTGTCATCTTTCTCAGTAGATGAAAAGAAAAATGTTTTCTAAAGTTTTCTCTAGTAAAATATTTCAAAAGGATCTCTCATCCAATACTTGTGAAGTGTTATAAGATGTATTATGTTACCTCTGGCAGAGAGATCCCTGAGACCCTTTACAACCTCTGTCGGTCCAGGTTGTGACTTTTGTCACAATAGCTTGAGTATTGCTATTGACCTGTTTGTTTAGGTAACTCACTGCTCAGACGTTCCACGGGCCAAATCTATTCACTCTGTTTATTCCCAGATAGATGTGGCAAACAGGTGCATTATATCAAAATGACAGTATATCTCTCATGGGCTATATCTTGCTGATATAGATATTTTCTGTTCTAAAAGCTAATATAAGCTATTCTCTGATAGATGCATGACCCACATATAAACTAAACATGCATTTAGGGTAAATGTCTTTGAATTATCAGTGAGAGAATATTTTTAAAATAAATTGAAAACATTTTACTTTGGAAAAAATTTCCTGAGTTGTGTCAAAAATTAATGAGGAAAAAACTGCTGACAAACAAATCGAAGATAGCAAGATGATTTTTATAATATGAAACCTAAAAATAAAGCACAGATGAATTACAAATTGTTGGCAAAATATTACTTGTTCTTATATGAATTAACAGCCATGTGGGAAAAATAAAGCAACTTCTCAAATGAGAATTTTCATATCAAAGTAATAACTAGCTTATCCTTTCATTAAAAAACAGATCTCCTAAAACAAAAATAAAAACAGATCTCCTATATCTGGTAACAATATACTCTAAAGGTTCATCGTTTAAGATGAATTAGGATGTATTTAGTCTCCCTGACATGTAGTTAAAGACAGTTTTTGGTTTAACTATTAGAAACTTATGTATTAGTTTCACATTATATATTTCCTTTAATGAGAAATGACATTTAAACAGTTTTTGCAAGCAATGCTGCTGATGAGTCTGATAAGTCAGGGCTACAAAAGATGAGCAAAAATAACAGAACTTGACGGTTCTTCCCTGGATTCACTTATGCAAGCATAGAAGCACATTTCCGTTGTGACTCTCTTTTCCCGTGGATGAAGCAGATATGCATCTTGGTGTATAAACAAATGTACAACAATTTTTTCTGTATAACAACTTAATCCTATTTAGATCTTCCATTCCACCAGGAGTAACAGGATCTTACTATCAGCGAGTCTTTACCCCTATCATATATGTATACTTTATCCTGAGTTGTGTCTAATCTCTGGGACCCTATGCATTAGTCAGGGTTCTTCAAAGGCACAGAACCAATAGGACAATAAGTGTGTGTATGTACATGTATATGTGTATTTCTGTCTCTCTATATAATAGAGGTGTTATTTTTGGGAATTGGCTCATGTGATCATGGGGGTGCAAGTTCAAAATCTTGCAGAGTAGGCTGGCAGGATGGAGACTCAGGGAACAGTTTCTAGTCTGGGTCTGAAAGAAGTCTGTTGGCAGAATTCCCTTTCTTCTGGGAACTTCAGCCTTTCTCTATTGAGGCCTTCAACTGATTGGATGAGGCCCACCCACATTATGGAAAGTAGTCTACTTTACCCAAAGTCTCCTGACTTAAATGTTAATTTTGTCTAAAACCATAGAGACTTTTAACTATAGGAAACAAACTGAGGGTTGCTGGAGGGGAGGTGGGTGGGGGGATCGGGTAATCGGGTGATGGGCATTTAGGAGGGCACGTGATGTGATGAGCATTGGGTGTTATACGCAACTGATGAATTATTGAACTCTAGCTCTGAAACTAAGGATGTATTATATGTTGGCTAATTAAATTTAAATTAAAAAAAATTAAAAACACCTTCACAGAAATGTCTAGAATAATGCTTAACCAAATATCTGGTTATTCTGACCCAGCCAATTTGACACATAAAATTCATCATCACAGTTGGGGCCCCTGGTGGCTCAGTCGTTAAGCATCTGCCTTGGGCTCAGGTCATGATCCCAGGATCCTGGGATCGAGCCTCCCATCAGGCTCCCTGCTCCCCTGGAGGCCTGCTTTGCTTCTCCCTCTCCCACTTCCCCCTGCTTGTGTTCCTGCTCTCGCTGTCTCTCTCTCTCTCTCTGTCAAATAAATAAATAAAATCTTTAAAAAAAAGTTCACCATCCCAGTGTATTTAGTACCATTGTGGTGGGGAAGGAGAAGGGAGGGAGAAAGGAGGGACCAGCTCATCTTTGATGTCATCAGTCCGTGTTCACATCCACTGAAATAGCTAAGGTCATTGTCCTCATGGTCCTGCTTCCCTGACCTTTCAGGTGCGTGGTCTCAAGTGCTTCTGTGAGCACCGGAAAAACTGTTTCCTTAACTGCTAGTGCGAAAGAATCTGCAAAACTCTCCTCAGCATCAGGTGCTGAGACACATGAAGGGGTCACCCTCTGATCGAGTCTGTCTCCCCGGAAACTGTGACAGCATGAAGCTGGTGAACCCGATGAATTCATCACCCCCCTCTCCTCCACTCTCTCTGCATTTCCCAATAGCCCCCGCCCCCACTTCCCCGCCCCCGCCCCTTGTGCCCCCCCCACCCATGATTCCCTGTCTGGATCTGGATCTGGATTTTTGTCTGAATCCTCTTTATTGCCACAAGTGTGTTTAGGCTTTTTGAACCTCAAAAACTAGATATCAACAGGGATTTCCTTTCGTTATTGTTGCTGTTTTGTTCCGTTTTTGTTTTTCCAAAGTTGCCCCTTCTTTGGCTATCGACTTCAGTACTAAACAAGAGTAAGGGGGAAGGAAGGGATAAAATATGCCTTTAATTTATTACATAAACTAGATATACTAAAGCTTATTTTATAATCCTCTTCCTGTTTTCTTGAACTCCCACACCATGGTAAGGACTGAGTTGTTTAAACAACTAATGTTTAACCTGCAGTTGCGGCCTGATGTTTCTTGAAAACCCATGTGATCCTGGAACTTTCTATTATGAGCAAATGCAGAGATCCTTTAGGTGTCCACCAGATGGCACTGCTGACCAGAGAAATGTGACTAACTTGCTTCAGCTCTGAAACAAAACAAGTGTTAATGCTGATTTAATTCCAAAAATAGAAAGGGGAAAATGTCAGAAAAAAGAAACAAGTAGATCTACCACGCAACCCATCTTAGGTCAAAAGTAACAACTTTTCACTTAGGCGAGAAGCGCAACTCTGCCCTCAGAGCCCAGGAACATCGTCCTCGAGGTGCTTTTACATTTCACTCACATTGGACCCCACAAAACTCTGATAGGTAGACAGGACAGGACAGGGCAGGTGCTTCTGTCGAGTCCATTTGCGTGGCTAGACCACTGGAAGCTTGGGCCTTGGGCTGCACCTGAGGCCTTGTGATCAGAACCTCCATGTCCTTGATCAAGTTCTTTAATCAATTTGGCCTTTAATTTCTTTATCTATAAAATAAGAATTTGAATTTGGTAAACACTCCCAGTTTGAAAATGTAATCCCTGCTTCACAGATAAATTTCAGAGAAATGCCTTTCTCAAGGTCACAATTTCTTATCTTCTGAGTATGTACTAGAACTCAAGTCCTTCACTCCTGAATGCAGGCCAGGGTCCACTAAGACGTGGAGGAAGTGTTTTCCCAAACACTTTCCCCTCTCGCTGTGTCTTTCTCTGACAGATAAATAAACAAAATCTTAAAAAAAAAAAAAAAAAGGATTTTTTTCTGCTAGCAAAAGACCATTTCCTCCAGGATTTTACCCTTCGTGGCTTTGTACTCTTAGCTCATCCATAAGCTTCAGAAGGCAAAGGGAGTTACATGTTCCCTTAGTCTCTCTTCCCCCCCATTAACTTCTTCTGAGAGAGAAAAATCAAGTTAATATTTAAACTGCACTTTCTTCCTGTGTATAATCTTTATATTTAAATTATAGTAAATTGTGATTCTCATTAGTGCTAAAATATAAAGTATTTACTTCATTTCTGGAGGACCCTCAGGGAGGAGAGAAGAAGAAAAGAGCTAGGGTTCATAGTGGCCCAGGAAAGAGAAAGAGCCCATGAAAATTTTCTAAGGAGGTGGGTATTTTCAGGGAAATGTCTGAAGCTGGAATGTCTACATATAACATTTAAGCTTATCTGCCATGGAGTAACTCAACTTAATTCTTCTATTGCGCATAGACTTTCAATTGAGGCTCATGTTCTGTGGAGGTGGTATTTGGGGATAAAGAGACTAGCGCAGTGTTGGAGCAAGGCCTAGAAGAGAGATGAATGCTTCAGACAAAAACGGGAATTCGAGTAGGAAAGGAAACGGAGAAATGTAAGCTCTCCACATCTCAGTGTATTTAGGGTGATTTTGTAAGCCGTTTGAATTCAAATGTTACTAAAAAGGTTATCCTCATTATGCTAAAAGATTTGAGATAGCCAAAGAGCTGATATCCAAGTTACATATGTGCAGATATATGACATGCATTTGTTGGAAATATCAAAGTATCTTCAGGTTCACACACATGAATGGTAAGGTACGCTAATAAATTCCTTTAATTCTCTTGGAAATTCAAATTCTTTGAACTTTTTTGTGATTCACTTATGTTTCTCTCTGTTGAATTTCTTGGCCATCCTAGAAGGTCAGGGGTACTTCTCTGATTGTTCTAAGCCTGAAAAGAAGTAACAGTGCATTTTCCAGCTATTGGCCATTTTGGCAGCCTCTAAACCAACTATCTCTGCCACCCTCCCAAAGGGTTAAGAGAAAGCCTGTGCCCGAAAAGGAGCAGCAATTACATACTTCCTGGGAAAATTGCCAGTCATTCCTCGTCTCTGACCTTCTTTCTCTACAAGGTGTCCAGCCTCTCTGCCTTTGAAATTTATATCTTAATCATACTTCACATTTGACAGTGTTTTGGATTTTTCAAAACAAATTTAAATGCACCCTTTCCCTTGGATATTATCTCCACTGCAGACCTAGACTGCTGGGGCAGATACTATCAATTGTATGATGCACATGGGAATCTAGGATAAAACAAATGGTAAACCTTCTTGCTCAAGGTCACACAAAGCTCAGAGAAAAACCACATTTTCTTTCTCCAAGGCTAATGAGTGTTCAGATGCAGGAAGTAACTTTCTGTCTCTAAACATAACCACTTCTTCATTGTTGATGCTATAATTCACCAAAGCCGAAATACCTCTCAGTCCTAAATTAGAGCTATCAACTGTTTCCCTCTGTTTCTATTCTTGCTCTGTCTTTTTTAACTTTCTGCCCTGGGAAATCAACTCCAGGAACGTTAGCATCAAATGATGAATTAGTTGTTTCTACAAAATGAATAGTGAAATTCGTGATGAAACTTTGAACCCACCTTCCAAGTTTTCCCTTTGTTTGGAAGCTCAGGTCTTTCTTCACAGAGTTGCACAAAGTATCACGAATGGAGGTCCACGTGAAATGACTTAGTATTTTTCCAAGTGTGGATATTAATGAATGTTTTATTTAAAAAAAGTTCCATGTTCAGATAGACTGAAGTCCTTTATTAAAGTCCATACAGACCTCTCATATTCATGTACTTATGAATAGAGAGTTTGAGGAGTGTAACATTTCCCTAACGTGCATGCCCACAGAATTTTCTGTAGAACTGTTGTTTCTTCCCCCAGATCATTCTTTGTGGAAAGCTTTATCAGGGAAAAGAGTTTTGTGATGATGTCTATAATACTGTTTCTCAGCATTATTCTAAGGAGCTTTATATATTTATATATTTCAGAATAGTATTAAATCAGATGAAAGTTGAATGAAACCTTCAGGTAAATTTGGATAAAGTGTTTTAAGTTGAAAATACACAAAGATATTCCTTTTTTTTTTTTTTGATTGATTAAAGAAAAATAACGCAAGGGGATTTAATCTGTACTACGCATTGGTGCCAGGCACCAAAGAGTGAAACTTACCATAAAAGCTGAACATGTCAGGGCTCTAATACTCACTGAGGATAAGAAATACGACAACAATGGAAAGGGGCAAGTTCACAACAAAAAATGTAATTTCCTTAAGTGTCCTCAGTGGAGGGTCTGCACCCTGAACAATCAGAAATCCTGATTCACCTGTTTGTTCCTTCAGCTTCTCTGTCTGGTTGAGACTGAGCTTCACTGGAGGTTCACAAGGCTGACCGGGAGCTTCTGTTTCTTTCAGCAGCTTGCTTGGCAAGGATTCCCTGAACAAGTTGAAGACTCCCATTCCCAGATAGAGCGTGTCAGGTTGGGTCGCAGGCTCGGTTGTAGCTTTGAAAGGGAATGCTTTAGATCCTACTTCTTTAGGACTTTCACAGCTGGAGCAGCCTGGAAAGAAACAAAATCGCAATCGCTTCACTCACACCATTTGGTGGTTGTTAATCTTAAAAATTCCAAACATTTTTCCAGGACTTTGAAATATTCGTAACACACTTATTTTGAACTCTCATTTCCACTTCCAGGGGAAATGATCTCTGTTTTATAAGAAATAAAAAACTGTGACAGGAGAATGTGGATTGTAACTGTTGGGAGGGATTGCATCTATGACTGTCCCTCCATTTAGTGTTTTTTTTTTTTTTTTCATTACATATACAAGTCCACTTCTTTGAATGAGGCACCATTTTTAAGATAACATCAAAATAAAATATTTTGGTTATCAGTTTTGTCAGCCACTGTGCTAAGCTCTGACTTAATTTATCGTGTATGTAGAGTATGTGTTAAGAACTTTATGTAACAATCAATGAAATATGTATAATTTTTCTTTATATATTATACATACATCACTTTTTAAGTTCAGATATTTATATATAATCACCTAATGGATTTGGTTTGATGTATTTTGACAGTTGCATATAATTGTGTAATCATCACCTCAAACAATATGTAGAATATGTCTATCATTCCAGAAAGTTAACTTGTGCCCCTTTGCACCCTTTACAATCCCAGGAGAACCATTTTTAATTTCTGTTACAGTCATTCCTCCCATATCCAAGGGAGGGGATATGTTCCAAGACCCCCAGTGGATGCCAGAAACCACAAGTTTTATTGAACCCTATATATATACTATATTTTTCCTGTACATACATACCTATTATAAGGTTTAATTTATAAATTAGGCACAGTAAGAGATTAACAATAACTAATAATAAAATGGGACAATTATAACAATATACTATAGTAAGTTATCTGAATGTGGTCTCTCTTTCTCTCAAAATACCTTATTGTTTTGTATTCACCCTTCTTCTTGTGATGATGTGAGGTGATAAAATGTCTATGTGATGAGATGAGGTGAGGGAGTGATGTAGGTGCCGTGACAGTGTTAAGCTCCTACTGAGCCTCTGACTATATATGTCAGAAGGAGCATCATCTGCTTCTGACCGGGGTTGACCATGGGTAACTAAAACCAGGGAAAATAAAACCACAGCTAAGGGGGCACTATTGTACTTTAGATGTTCTTGGACTTCATATAATTATAAATAAGTATTATCTGTAGGGCTTTTCTTCACCCAACATAATATTTTTTGAAATTCCCATGTCGTACTGTGTCTGTTTTATACTTTTATTAATTTAAATTCAATTTAGTTAACATATACTGTATTATCAGTTTCAGGGGTAGAATTCAGTGATTCATCCATTTCATACAACACCCAGTGCTCATGACATCAAGTGCCCTCCTTAATGCCCATCACCCAGTTACCCCCCCTTCCCCTTCCCCCCTCCCCTCCAGCAACCCTCAGTTTGTTTCCTAGAGTTAAGAGTCTCTTATGGTTTGTCTCCCTCTCTGTTTCGTCTTATTTTATTTTTCCTTCCCTTCCCCTATGTTCATCTTTTTTGTTTCTTAAATTCCACATATGAGTGAAATCACATGGCATTTGTCTTTCTCTGACTGATTTATTTCGCTTAGCAGAATATATTCTAGCTCCACCCACGTCGTTGCAAATGGCAAGACTTCATTCTTTTTCATGGCTGTGTCTGTTTTTTTAATTGATGAGGAATATTCCACTGTATTAATAGAGCTACTTTATTTTTCCTATCTCGAATTGATGAACATTTGGACTTTTTCATCTTTTGGTAATTATGAATAAAGCTCCTTTAACATTCTCAAACTAAGATTTATTTGGATATATGTTTTCATGTCTCTTCAGTAAATACCTAGGATTGGGATTTCTGGGTCATATGTTTAACCTTATAAGAAGATGACATTTTTCTATTTTCCATTTCCACGAATAGCAACATGTGAGAGTTTTGATTCCACTATATCCTCACCAAATTTGATATTGTAATTTGATTTTAGCCATTCTATAGGATGTGAAATAGTACCTCCTTGAAGTTTTATTTTCCATTCCCTGATGACTAATGATGCTGAGCATCTTTTCAGGGTCTAGTTGCCATTTATTTATCTTGCTTTGAAAAGTGAGTGTCTAAGGATTTTCCCATTTTTTTTTTTAAATTGTTGGTTCAAAATCGTTCTTTATGTGCTCTGTATTTGTATCCTTTGTCAGATATGTGTCATAAATATTTTTTTTCCTCTAAACTGTGGTTTTCCTGTTCATTTTCTTGTTATTTTTCTAATTGAAGTATAGCTGACATGCAATATTATATTAGTTTCGGGTATATAACATAGCGATTTGACATTTATGTGCATTATGAAATGATCACCACAAGAAATCTAGTTACCATAGGTTATCATACAAAGTAATCACAATATTATTGACTATATTCCCCATTCTATACTTTATATTCTTGTGACGTATTTATCTCACAACTGGAAGTTTGTAACTCGTAATCCTCTTTATCTATTTTGCCTATCCCTCCTACCACCCCTCCCCTCTGGCAACCTCCAGT
This sequence comes from Halichoerus grypus, assembly GCF_964656455.1. Classification (NCBI taxonomy): domain Eukaryota; kingdom Metazoa; phylum Chordata; class Mammalia; order Carnivora; family Phocidae; genus Halichoerus; species Halichoerus grypus. The sequence continues at coordinate 140,201,869 of NC_135718.1, read as the reverse complement.
TTGTTTTCTGTATTTAAGAGTATGCTTTTGTTTTGTTTTGCTTGTTCATTTGTTTTGTTTTTTAAATTCTGGATATAAGTAAAATCATATAGTATTTGTCTTTCGCTGACTTATTTCACTTGACATAATACCCTCTATGTACATGCCATAAATGGCAAGATTTCGTTCTTTTTATTTGCCTGTTCATTTTCCTTATGATATCTTTTGATGAACAGAAATTTAAAATTTTGGTAAAGTCCAACATCATTTTTTTTCTTTTTGTGGTTAGTGTTTCTACAATCTTGTTTAAAATATTCTTTGTCTAACTCCAAGTTTATGAAGATATTCTCCTAATAACTTTCTAGAAGCTTTTTGGTTCTTCTATTTATGTTCAGGTGCATGGTCTAAGTTGAATTGTCTTTTGTATATTGAATAAGGTAAGATTGTTTTATTTTTTTCATTTTAGGATATTAATTTATTTCAACTCTATTTGTTAAAAATGCCTTGCTTTCTTTATGGAATTGTTTGCTGCCTTTCTCAAATATTGACTGATGTTCTATGTGTGGATCTTTTTATGGACTTTCTATTTCATTGATTTATATTTGTTCATATATCGACAATCCTAGGCCATTGTGATTAATATAGTATTATTGTAACTCTTGACATCAGGTGGTGGTGTATGTTCTCCAACTCTGTTCTTGTTTTTTTGACTCTAGATCCTTTGAAATTCCATAAATATTTTACAATTTATTTCTACAAAAAGCATGCTATTTTCAGTGTTAAGTCTATGGACAACTTTGGAAAAGAATGGACATCTTAACATATGGTATTCTCTAATACATTAGCTTTGAAAATGTGTCTGTTAATGTCTTATCCAGTTTCTCTCAGCATGGTTTCCTACTGTTTAGTGTAAACACTTTTTTGAAATGATATTGTAAATTATATGTATTATTATATTTTATTTTCCAGTTTTTTGTTACCAGCTTATTGAAATATAGTTATTTTGTATATTGATAATAGATATTGTATATCGACTGCTAAGAATATCTATAATGACTGCTAAGTAGAATGTTACCTATAGATTTTTCATAGATGCCCTGAAGAAGTTCCCTTGTATTCTTATTTGTCAGAGAGATTTTTAAAAATCTTGAGTAGATACTAATAATTTTTAATGCATATCTTGAGATATTCATCTGATTTATGTCCTTTTACTTGTTAACGTGCCACATTAACATCGTGACATACGTTAACATAAATGACATACATTGGTTGTTTTCACATTTAAAGTAACTTTTGCATTCCTGACATAAACTCCAAATGGAGTTAATTTTTTACATATTGTTGGATTTAATTTGCTATTTTTTTAAAGATTTTATTTATTTATTTGACAGAGAGAGAGAATGAGTGAGCAAGAGCAGGGGGAGGAGCAGAGGGAGAAGGAGAAGGGAGAAGCAGGCTCCCCACTGAGCAGGGAGCCCAACATTGGGGGGGAGGGGATGCGGGGCTCCATCCCCGGACCCTGGGATCATGACCTGAGCCCAAGGCAGACGCTTAACTGACTGTGCCACCCAGGTGCCCCCAATTTGCTAATTTTCTTCAAGAATTTACTTCTCTGCTGATGAGGGTTAGTAAGCTGGTTTTATTTCTTAGTATTATCATCATCAGTTTTTGCTAGCAGAGTTCTGCCCTGCATGGAGAAAGGCCCCATGCTCCTGAGGAGGGGCTCTCTTTCAGCTCCCAGGCCCTTCTCACAGGTTCGGGCACTCTCTCCCCTATTCTGGATGAAACCTGCAGGGAAGGGCTGTCAGACAGGTAAATACTTGCTCTGTGACTGGGGATCCTCGGAAAGTTAACCTTGACCCGTTGACCTGCATGAAGCTATTAAACCTTGTTAGAGGTTTGACTGTCTCTGGTAGTTTCCTTTTGCCATGCTGTATGGGATGAAAGCAACTCAGGTCTCTTCTCTTCTAGGAAAGGCTCATCACTTTCTGGAATTTAGTTCATGTAGGTTTCTTTGCATCCTCACCTCTCGAATTGTTTTTTATTTTAAAAATTTTTAAATTTTATTCTTTTAAAGATTTTATTTATTTATTTTGGAGAGAGAGAGCAAGCACATGTGTGAGTGGTGGGAAGGGGCAGAGAGAGAGAGAGAGAGAGAGAATATCAAGCAGACTCCATGCTGAGCATGGAGCCTGATGCAGGACTCAATCTCATGACCCTGAGATCATAACCTGAGCCGAAATCAAGAATCGGTGGCTTAACTGACTGCACCACTCAGGCTCCCCTTGAATGTTTTTTAAAAAACTATGATATTATAGTGTATCTAGCTTGTTCTTGTTTTTCAGGTGGGAGTGATGATCTCATTGATAATTTGCTTTCTGTGCAGAAGGCTAATTCAGAATGTACCACTACTATCCCTATTTTATGAATGGCAAAATGGAGTTCCAAGTTTCCCCCAACTTGGAATTGTTCAACTGGCATCTGGAGTTTAGTTCTCCTCTGATTCTACTATGCATGTTCTTAACAGATTACAGAGTCTGTATTTACCACTTTTCATTTAGAGAAAAAAAATTCATTTTCTTTCTTTTTTTCGTAAGCCATATTTTTACCCTTTCCTGCAGCATAACTTCAATGCCAGGCAAGGATTTTCTAAATTAGCTTTACTTTGATCTTCATTGATCTACAAAGAATTTTAAGGAGAATTTACAGACGAATCACTGCTTACTTTCTATTGGCTACAAGTGTGGAGAAAAGTCAGCATGTACTCTATTTACACCTCTTAGAATAAATTGAGCTTTTGCTCAAAATGAAATATGGGCCTCTAACCTATTAATTTTGAAGGGAAGAAAATCACTTTTTATATTCACATAATTGGAAATTTTTTGTTCAAATGTAATAAAAATAAAAAGCAGCTCTTTCATATTTTATTTTATTATTTGTTTTAGCTTTACCATATTTTACATGAACAAAATAATTAAAAAGACAATGTGTTGTTGTAAACAGAGGAAGGTTTGTCTTTTTTACTTTGCTCTGTCATCTTTAGGAGGAGGTAGGCAAGGGGAAGTTGTTTTCTTCTCATTATAAAGACCCCCAAGTACTTTGACCGGAGCCGCTGGAACCACTTTCTCCCTTCCTACTAACCAAGTCACTAATTGTCCTGGGTAGCTCCAGGAAACAGGCGTTCTGATCTCCTGATCTCCTATGTGTAAAGTCTAAGGTAACTATGTCAGTTTTCTGAATTTCAGGGGAAAGTTGAGCCTAGAAAATGAGACTTCTTCTGGGAGGGCTAGGTTGGAGCCCAGAAAAATTCAGAGAATTCTAGGCAGTTGGAGGAACACAAAGTTTACTTAGATGGGAAAGACCTGAAGAAATTTTTTTTAAAAAGATTTTATTTATTTATTTAAGAGAGAGCAAGAGAGCATGAGCAGGGGCAGGGAGAGGAAGAAGGAGGCTCCCCACTGAGCAGGGAGCCCGACTCGGGGTTCAATCCCAGGACTCTGGGATCATGACCTGAGCCAAAGGCAGACGCTCAACCAACTGAGCCACCCAGGTGCCCCAACACCTGAAGAAATTTTTAACTTAGAATAAAAGCTGGAAAAGTTTACCCTCTTTACAGTTTGTTTTATGGCCAGCCTAAGTTGTGAATAGAGTTAGGTATTCAATGTTTTTTTATTAGCCATAATGTAGAACTTCCTTTAACTTTGTGTGATGAAAGATTTAAAAAGAAAAACTATTTCCCTGTTTATTCATACAGTAGCTATTCATTACATACCATATGTCAGAACTTTTCATCAGGGACCTCAAAACTCATATTCTCTAGTAAGTAAAAAACACAAATATAAAGAAGACACAAAATAAAATAATATAGACCACATGCTTTAGGAACATAGAGGAGAAAAGTAAATAGTGATCTTTTCAGAAGAGGAAATTGGAAAATAATTCAAGGAAGTGAAAGTTGAATGGATTTGAAACTGTATGTACTTTACAAAGACACAAAAGGCAGAGGGAACTTCCAAGGTAAACAGAGTAGTACCACCTCGCTGTGACGCCCAAGTAAAGGGACAGTTGAGGAAGGTCTTGGTGTTCATAGAGAAATAGATGTAGTTCAGTGCCGCGAAGTGTCATGGACCTGAGGTGAAAATGAGATGAAGAAGCCTGGTAGTGAAAGGATTTCTAAGGTTTGAGCCTTGTTCTGTGGACAACAGGGGTTATTGAAAGAATGTAAGCCACTGCTAGAGAGATTGAGATTCCCCACGTATCATAAAGTAGAAAGGAAGACGTATAATTAGAGTATCTTGGTTAGGGTAGCAAGGATGGCTACCTTGGATCCCAGCCTGGTGAATTGGAGAGAGACATTGGGATAAGGTTTGCGTGATTCCCTTTCTTTTTTTTACTAAAATATATTTGACATATAACATTGTGTAAATTTAAGGTGCACAACATGTTGATTTGATGTGTCATATGTTGTGATATGATTGCCATTGTAGGGACTGTACCTCTATCCTGTCATGTAATTTCCTTTTTTTGTGATGGAAATAATTAAGATCTAGTCTTTTACCAAGCTTAATGATTACCATACAATATTGTTGCATATATTCACTATACTCTGCAGTAGATCCCCTTTCTAAAATTGACACTATCAGCACTTGTATTGCCTTTATTTTCTCAATTTGCCCCTTCTTCCTCTCCCTCTTCCTGTCCCACATCTCTCTCTCTCTCTCATCTTTCTGTCAAGAGAAGGAGCCTTTAAATGAGTGCCCAGCTTTGTAGGCATGGCCTCAGGCACTATTCGTTTCTTGGCAAAGTCCTGCCTGATGAAAAAGCGGTAATTTTGATCATTCAAATTTGGATTCTTTCTTCAGTACAACTTATACAAAAGACAAGAGCTGCAGATGTGAATAGAACAGAGGGTTTGGATACAGACGATTGGGTCAGTGAAGAAAGGACGCACCAGCCCACGTCTGGCCGGCGAACACCTTAGAGGTTTGGAGCAGTTAACTCCACCTGTTGGGATGGTAGTTTCGGATTTACTACCATGTAAATAAAATTCACTTGTGGTTAATTCCAGGTGACTTACAAGGGAAACAACGGTGTTGGGGTTATGTTCTAGCTGGAAAAAAGAAAATAACTTTATTCTTTGACACTGAAAATAAACTAAAGAAAAGGAACACCTGCTCAGACATTTCTAATTCCTGACTGGGAATGTCCCCAGGATCCTAAGGGAAAAATGAGCAAATATATCCACCTCCTTCATAGAAGTCATTCTTATTCATGCCCCATTTTCACTGTAGTCTAAGATCTCCTTCATGACACTTTTCCTTTCTTTTGGAAACTTATTAACCATTTCCCCAGTTTAAAAATATTGAAACATTTAATAAAATGCAAGACTTTTAAAAAAACATAAACAAAATACCAGCAAGGCTCTGAATTTTAGTTGTCTGCTATAAATGCAGCCTGAACTCGACCAGGATTTTACATCACAAGTAGGCTGAACCAAAGTGTTATTTTCCTCTGGGTTTTGATTTGTGTTTATACCTTTCTATTTTTTTATTATTATTATTTTTAAAAAAGATTTTATTTATTTATTTGACAGAGAGAAAGATAGTGAGAGAAGGAACACAAGCAGGGGGAGTGGGAGAGGGAGAAGCAGGCTTCCCGCTGAGCAGGGAGCCTGATGCGGGGCTCAAACCCAGGACCCTGGGATCATGACCTGAGCTGAAGGCAGACGCTTAACGACTGAGCCACCCAGGCGCCCCATCTTTTATTATTTTTTTTACTTGTTGCTTTTTTGGAAACTGATTTAGGTTATATATTCTGAGATGAACCAGGACCTTCCAGACCCTTAAGGGACCTAAGAGATGGGCATGGCATAGTGGAGAAGGCATACTAGTATTAGATGCTCTGTTATGCTGGAAAACCCGATGTTTTGGTAACAAACAAAACAGTGATAGCAAATAACTTTCTGAAACTGGCTGACATTCTTGGCAAAATAAGCTCAGGAAAACTTGTATACCAAAATGGATATTTTTAAAATTGTCTACTCTTTTTACTCATGTCTTCTTTTTTTTCTCTCTCCCCTTTCCTCTCCTTGGGCTCAAAAGAACTTAGTACTATGTATCTGAAACATGTCAATTAGTGTGAACATTACTTGGCTTGGTTGGCAGAATATTTGACAAAACATCACGGCATATGGATTCTTTATTTAAATGTCAGATTCAGTGTAGAAATTAGGAATAAAAATATAATGTAGGAAATTCTTACAAACTAATTAGTGTGATATTATTTAAGGTGGGCCATTACCAGGTTGGTCTATTTTGCTTTTTCATGCACATCATATGTTATAATATTTAATGTTACCTTTTTTATACGACAAGGTTTGAAAAGAGTAGAATTACTATTAAGACTAGAGAATAGCACAATTGATTTTAAAATGGCACAAAATTATAAAATAAAGTGAACCATATTGTAAAACACAATGAAAAACAGAACACTATATTATAGGCGGAAAAGTCTCTATCCTGATGCAGAAAACACTAGGGATGAATATAATTGAATATGTATCTCTAGAATAATAGACCAAGAAAATCTGGCAACAATATTTTGTAGTTGCATGCAGTGAGTTTCCTTTCATAGGACTCCAAAGATATTGTGCATGGACCACTAAACATAGTGCAGAATTTTCAGTATCAGAAAATTGAAGATAAATTAGAAAGGGCTCATGAGCAGAAAGGCAGATAAAGGCCTGTGGAGTTTACCCATTAGAAAACATAACTGAGTGAAAAATATGGTTTGATTCACCACTAATGTAAGATATAGCCTCTAAGAATGTGATAAATGTGAGTAACCCAGGCCTATGGAATTTAATGAGTATATGTTAGAAACACTATAGGGTGAACAGGTTTTCCATTCTGAGGGACACAAATGTTCTAACTAGACAGCAGTGCTGGTTCTATTTATGGCTTTAGGCTTCTGTGAAGGTGAACAGAGACTTTGAGGTTATATTCTTAGCCTTAGAGGAGAGACAGTCTCTTGAAGAACATAGGGCCCTAGTTGGAGGAGACTCCAGACTCCAGGCAATGCTCAGAGTGCAAGAGACTCTCTGCATGAGCATATCCACACTGCATGTGGGACAGCTGAAGGAATCTTTCCAAGACTGTTATGTTTTCCAATGTAGGAATTTGTGAACTGAGGTTATATTGCGGTGACCAGAGAGCCGCAATGACTTGTGTCGTCCTTTCTAGGATTGTCCTGCAAATCAGTGACTCCGAAGCAAGGCCCTTGCCTTCCAGCCAAGTTATAATTCCCCATGGAGACCATGATGAGGGGTGCAGAGACTTTCAAACCTCCAATAAGGAGAGCAAAGGGCAGTTGGGTCAGAAAGAGCAGGGACAAGCATGGTTAGATGTGAATTCTAACCAACGTGGAGGAAATTTGAACTCAGAAGTCCAGTGGGTGTGACATCAGATGGGTTTGCATTGATTGTGAGACAGGGCATCTCAGTGGTATAGAGTCCCAAGCTATTCTAGATACAGGGGAAATTTTAGAGCAAATTGTGTCTCAGTGTTGCGAACTGCTCTTCCTCCAGAAGATGTTGAGTAAGACCATGGTAGGTAGTTTTGCAATGGGTAGCACTAAAAGCTATTGCCCTTCTGGGTGTTAGGGAGAATAATACAAAAACTTTCAGAAAACTTAAATGCGTCAGTAGGTCGGAGATGACATTATCTGACCTCAGTGGGGACTGTGTACTAAATCTTGGCATGGAGGCTCTTATGTCAAAGTATCATTATCATTATAAGTGGATATCATTATAAGTGGATAATGACAAAAGGCTCCTTTACCAGCTATATGCAATCTCGTTAGCAGAAGGTCATTACAGAAACATGTGCTGGTCTGTAATGGAGTGCATTCAAGTACATTAGGATTATATCTGTGCTCCGTATCTCTGGATATAGTTTTAACTCTTTAATCTCATTTCATTTTCTCATACTCAGCAGTCATGTTCTTGTGTAAGAAACTAAATAGGAACATTGATTGCCTTTATATGTTCTCACCTATAATTCCACCTCTAGATGTGTGTATGTTGGCATTTGTGATATAAATAGTAGTCTTTTATACATCTTACTACAGAATGGTAGTTATCACTGCCTTTACGTTCACCTGCAGCTCTAATCTGTAGTGTTTGTTTGTATGTGAATCTGGGATTACTGTTTTGTAAATAGTGATGATTTTTATAAGGCCAGATAAGGATGTAACTAATTAAAATGTACCTTTTATATAAAAGGTAAAGCAAATATTTATGCAGTGTTTTACAATTTTACATGCTGTCATGTTTGCCTATCCACAACCAGGCAGCCCAAGGATGTAGAGATCCTGCTGGGATCTAGTCTATACTACTTAAGTATGCACCACTACTGTTCCATACAAACCAACAAAGAGAAAATATTCTGTTCTTGTAAGTGAAGAAGCTGTTAGGCACTCACAGTTAGGAGAAGTTTTTGGAAACAAATAGCAGGAGAATATGGTGGGAATAAGATATTTGGGGCATTCTTTTGGAAACAAAAGATGAGGGAGGGGATGGAAGCATGAAGGTGATATACTCTAAACAACTTTTCCCAAAAGCAGAATATATGAAAAGGAATGAAAAGATAAAGCTTGGCTCCTCACAGACGTGCCATTCAGGTGATAGAAGTAAAGGATTTTGTTGATGGGTATGAGGCTTAAAGAATACTTATTGGTTCCTGTACTTTCCGTGGAGAATTTCTCTGGAAACCATCTTGAGATCTAAAAACATTTTATGAGAAAAATAAGGGAAAATCTCAAGGTTTCAACAATGTGGCTTCAGAGATACTGGTTTATAACTAATATTTCAGATGGAGTATTTGTGAGGTTGAAAATAGACTATTATTAAGTTATCCTAATGGATAATGGGAAAAACTGAAACCATTGTAAACTAATACATTTAAAGACAATTCAGCTATTTTAGCTGACCTTAGCAAGGCAATTGCAAGGATAGTTTCAGAGACACCATGCTTCTTTCTATATGTTATTTAGGGAGGGGGGTGTGTTATAAGGGAAGATTCATCTTTGGCTAGAAAGAGATTCACTCTTGGCAATGAACCAGCATCTTCGATCAAAGAAAACTAGATCATGCCAAGGAAAAAGAATTGTGTCCCCTAAAGGGCACTGCAACTTTTTCTTCATAGTTTTATTTATTTTACTAACAAAGAAAGATAAAGAAAATATGTTAACATTAGTCAATCTGAAGTGATGGAAACATGACCATTTCTTATATTATTCTGTACTTTTCAATATTTTCGAATTTTTAAAAATAAAAATATGTGGTTGATTAAAACAGAATCATGTTATAAGAATCACTTATATCTTACATCTTTCAAGGTGCTTGTGTGAATGTAAAAAAATGACAGAATGAGCAAGTAACCAGAAAAAGTCACAGATAAGGGCTTAATACAACATTTTTTATCATGTCTTCTGCCACTTGACATGATAGCTACACATTTGCAGTCTCCATGTTTCCTATCTGACCCTTTATACTTATCTTAGCATTTCATAATGAAATTGAAATGAAGCCAGTGAGTGCTCACGGACCATGTCCTGTGTGCTGGGCCGTCTGTGAACCACTGGGGGTGGCACAGGTGGAAGGCAGATGGGCTTATGGGTACAGGTGGGGTGCTGGAACCAGACTGCCTGCCTTTGAAACCTGGCTGGACTCCCAACTAGCTGCGGCGTGTTGGGTAAGTTATCTTGTGTTTTATTTCTCAATTTCTCATCTGTACAATGTGGAAGGAAAAATGGTAGATACCTCTTGAATTGTGAAGCTTAAACTGTGGTGAAGAGTTACTTCTTAAGAGTTCATTTAATTGTTGTCCATGTGTTATTACTCATTTAGTACTAAAGAAAGGGACTGGCTCATAAACATTCAATAAATGTTCATATTATTATCATTATGGAACAGAGACTCTTGTTCTCAAAGAGATGCATCTAATGTCTCTTATGTTTCATAATCTTTTTTACACAGAAATTCTTTTACATAGAGAACAAATGTACATTCTTTAAATAAACTATAAAAACCTCAGGAGAATCTCTCCTAGATCAGCTCCTTTGGGAGACTCAGAGCATAGTGGTTCAAAGTGAAAATGGGGGGTGTGGGCGGGGGGCGGGGAGAGCTCTAGACCATAAAGGAAAGACATTAAAGAACATTAGGAAACATACTAATCTGATACATGTCAGAAAGTATTAACATCATGGGCTAGGGAAAGGACCAAGCTCAGGTAATGAATACTAATTAAACATTTAAAAGAGCTTTATATTCCTCAGAACAAGCATCCGCAAGAAAGAACAGGCCATGCTTCTCCTTAACGTTGTTTGGAAGAAGGAAAGGAAAAAAGTAATGGAGAAGAAAGAAAAGAAATAAACATCTGAGTTGGTTTTGATTTAAGGGGACAAATTGAAGAAAAAAAAAAAAACATTTAAAACAGAATCAGCAACCACCTCCCTTCCTCCAGATCAGGAAATATGCACACAGTGGTGTTGAGGTGCCATTCCTTTTGGATGTGATCTACTTTGGTATAAATTACATCTTTTTTTTATTAAGCGTACAGAGACAATCTAGTCTTGAAATATATCCCAGTCCTTCCATTCATCAGGCTTCTAATGTCCTCCTGTGGGAGAGAACGAGAGGTGGGTGCAGGGTGCATGCGTTGCTTGCCTGATGACCCTGGAAAGCACATTCGCTGTCAAAGGGGATGCAGTTACTTCTGACCAATACTCAGGTTAGATATTCCAGAAATCAGGAGTTTTATTTAAAAGTCTTATGCTTTTAAAGCTTTACTAAAAAAAAAAAAAAGAAGAAGAAGAATTAAACACCATTTTGCCTGATTTTTTTTTCTTTTTTTTCATGCCCCAGTGTAACATGACTCAGGACATCACAAAGAATGTCCATTTGTATCAGTGTGTAGACAAACTGGATGGCTTGCTGTTTCCTCAGTATGCCCAGTCCTGTCCTCTCTCTGATGCTTTTCCCCTATTACCAAATGTTACACCACGTTCCTTCCCTAACAGTCTAGATTCCAGCTTGCACAAATGCCACAATCACCTGAAACTTGATGCAATTACTTTTAGTCAGAAGTAACGTTTCCAACTCTAAATCTACATCATATTTTATCTATGTGTCTTATGATACCTATACATTTCTACCTTGTGCTATAAGTATTTTCATCCAGGCTTTAAGATCATATTCTGGATATCTTTGTATGAGTGAATTAATGCTTACATACTGCATGCAACACAGATCAGTAACCACTGCTGTCATTTGGTGTATTTTCTTCCTTTCTTCTCCAAGAAAATATAGCAAAATAATTTATTAAGATCTAAAGTCATTGTACCAACTTAGCTCTGTACCAGCAGAGGGAGAAGAGACAGCTTCAACCATTCCATTAACAGCACTGAGTGTTTTCATCATTGTTTAATTCCTGCTGATCTGCTAGGAAAAAGCACAGTATCTTGAGATTTAGAATTTCTTAAAAGAATCAATGTTCAATTTGTTCAGGTTTTGGCTATCTCCAGGTAATAAGCTGAGGGGAATATTTATAAAAGGTCATATGGTAATAATAGTAATACCCAATATGTATGTACCGAGTGTTATCCTAAGCACTGTATGGACTTTAAGTCATTTGATCCTTATGAAAATCCTTTGATGTGTGTGCTAGTATGATCCTGATGTTACAGAAGGTGAAACAGAGATATCAAAATTTTAGGTAACTCACAACTTCAGAGCTACTAAGCGGTCAGACAGGATGAGTCCCCCTCCTCTTTTACTTCAGTGCTACACAGTACCTCTCAACACATGGCCACAGTCGATGCTGTTTGAGGGATACTTTTCAAGCAATGGCCTCCTGTCCCATTTAGGGCACAGGTAGGACCTTAAAAAGCCCAGATCAGTGGCAGTTCCTCTCCCATTTTCTAGAGAAGTTGTTTATTTAAAATTTCCTTTGAAGCATTTTATCAGACAGACATCTATTATTTAGTGGATTAATAAAATGATGTTTGAAAATAATTTGGGCTTTGGAACTTTTAAGGTTTTAGCCTATTTTGAAACCATGATTAGTGTGGCATTTCACTGACTTTTTGTTCATCCTTCACAGTAGAATGGAGGCCAAACACCTTCAAAGGGTAGAGTTATAAAGGTGAATTTACTCGCAGTGAATATGATATGCATAATATGGATGAAGAAGTAGACAGCTCAACAACATCTTAAAGCCAAGATGGTGGGGGTTTCATAGTACTGTTTATTGGAAAATTCCCTTATTTGTGTATTCCTGGACTTGCTTGGAGACTTTATGGCTTTGCTTACTGCTTCTTGAGATAAAAATCATACTGCTATTCTTAAGAGATTTGGAAACACATTTTGTTGAATTATTAAATGCATTCAGTAAAAACAAGGGGACTACTGGTAAGATTGGAAGACCTCAGGAGGCTTCCTTATAAGGTCTTTCACCCTACCCCCAGCATGAAAGGAACAAAAGAAGTATGGTAAACTGACTCAGAAGAGCTATTCACAAGCCAACGTCTATCTCTCTAATAGTGAAACATTCCATATTTTACCTGCTAACTTCTCTAATAAGTCATCTTTTCCCTTACAGCATCTTAAGTGTGTCATCTTTTATGACATGTGAGTCAGTCACACTCCTCTTTGTATTCAAGTGTCTCATCTTTTACTACCATATGCTCCAAGAGTATACTCTTCTCTCTGCCCCGCCAGGACATCTTTTCCTGTCTATGTGTCTAGTATGTGACAGGCTTTTCCTTTAATGTGTTTAGGGAGGGACATCCCTTTTCAGCATGCATTCCATTTGTGACATTTCTATGTCCTTGGGGCATCCATATTTAATTTTTTATTTTCAGGACTGAGTATTTTCATTGTGAATGTTGTTTTTAACTTCTGCTTGTGGACAAACAAAAGTTTGCATGTTATTTTACCGTTATAAGTATCATCAATGAACTTTCATTACACTTTTACATGCTGAATTTTATCTTGGGACAGTAGATACATATTTAGCTTTGTATTTTGGGATGGGGGGCTGATGGAGATTGGTGGGAGAAACGGACTATCTCCTTTTCACATTAGGTAGAGATTTTATCTTCCTATCCATGCCAGAAGAATTTCCCCTGATTGCCTTTCAACTCTGCCTCAATATCACTTTCTGGAAAACTACTTTTTACTCTAATCTCATAGCAGGAAGAAAAAAGAAGTGTAAGAGTGTGTGTGTGTGTGTGTGTGTGTGTGTGTAAGGGAGTTTGTTCAGTGACGATTAGAAGAAGAGAGGGAAGGATGAAAGAATTATTTGTCTAATATGTGATGAACCTGCCACTATGTGCTTTCATATATTAATTCTCATTTAATTGGTCCTCAGTATGGTGTAATAGATAAAAGCACAGATTCTGAAGCTGAAGTGTTTGGATTAGTATCCAAGCTTTACCATTTGCCAGCTGTGTAACCTTGCGGACTTCTCTTAACCTCTCTGTGATCTGATTTCCTTATCTGTAAAATGTGACGATTATCATTTGTGGAAAGCGTTGGTTGTAAAATTTAAACAAGTTAAAATTGAATAGTTTGTTTTAAATTTTGGTCCACTCATGCCTGGCATTTACTCTAGAATCTTTAGCTATTATTCCTCCTTAAATGGGTGTGAAATAATAGTTGCCTCCATTTTTAAAGATGAAATAAACAGTTCAGTGGGAGAGTGTTCAGGGATTTGTCTGTTACTAAGTACCCAGTAGGTGATGGTGATGGAATCACGACCAAAGTCTGTGTTTTAGTGAAGGTATAGACTTGGCTGCTCTGAAAGAGACCTATCATAACATGCTAGAAGATGACCAACATTTTAGATCTTATATAAAAATCTAGGCTTGTATAAGGGTCCAGCAAGATTTCAAGGACCCACAATTCTTCCATCTCCTTGTTCCACCATTCTTAAGGTGCCCTTGCAAGCACAGTCCAAGATAGAAATGGTGAAAAGGGAGAGCATGCCCCTTCCTTTAGGACAGTAGTTCTCAAGTTCAGGATTGACTTTAGAGTCACTGAGGGGAGTGTTTAAGACATACTGTTCTCCAGTCCCTTCTTCTCAATGATTCTCACTCAGTTGGTCTGATATAAAGTCAAGACGTTGTTTTTGGTTTTGTTTTTATTTTTGTTTTTGTTTCTTCTTAAGCAAATGATTTAACTGCCTCTTCTTCAGCCCATTGGTGAGAGAGGGATTCCTGCTCCAGGGTTATGGGGATGACCAAACACACACACCTGGCACCAGACAGATGAGATTGACAGCAGTTTATAAGTCACGGATACTCATAGCCTGTGGGACGTGGATACCACATGGCACATGGGGCCATGTAGGTGTTGCACTTAGGAACAGAGGGAACAATCAGGTGACGTGGGAGGCAGGCTTCATTGTATCAAGAGGACAGTGTATCTCCTGGTCTCAGTGAGAGGGTGTCATTCCCTTGTTTGAATAATTCTGTGGACTGGCTGTGAAACCTGCTATTTGGGGATGAGCAGCAGCTGTGCTTGGTCCTTCAAGAAAGAGTATTGTTCAGCTAGGGTGCCTTATCCATAGGAGCAGAGTGGGGAGGGTACTTGCAGTTAGGCCATTGTAGGCCCTCCCAGTTTACCAGACATCAAAGCAACATATAATGTGGAGAGAGACTTAATTTTAGGTCTTGCACCATGACAGGCCATGATGGGCTTTCCAGATTGGCTGGCAGTCCACGGAAGTACTCATTAATTATTTGATTTTTTTCTTCTTAATAATATGCAGGGTATAACCTTTTATCTGCCTGTGCTTTATTTCCAGTGTTTCTGTACTCAGAAGATATAATCCTTGCTTCTGTTTCTTTTTCTGCGTGATTAAATGTAACTTCCTTCCAGGTTTCGCTAACAGGACTTTCTTCTCTTAGTAAGGTCTCTCCAGGTGACTCCAGGAATTTTGCTTTGAATTCCTCTATCCACACTCCTTTTGAATTATTTGATAATAATGATCACAAGAAATTGTGTTCTTCCTTCCTTCCTCCCTCCCTCCCTTCCTTTTTCTTTCTTTCTTTCTTTCTTTCTTTCTTTCTTTCTTTCTTTCTTTCTTTCTTTCTTTCTTTCTTTCTTTCTTTCTTTCTTTCTTCTTTCTTTCTTTCAGAGTCCAACGTGGGGCTTGAACTCACAACTCTGAGATCAAGACCTGAGCTGAGATCAAGAGTCAGAGGCTTAACTGATGGAGCCACCCATGCTGACATCCAGAATTGTTATTTCTTACACTGTTTTATTATATAAGTTATTTAATTCCTTTGTCAGTATTCCATTTTTTCATGTTCACTTCACTTAATTTGATCAGAAGTATCTAAAAGATATGCACAGTGTCTTATGCTTAGTTTTGTTTTCCATGGCACTTAACATTGGCCTTTTCACAGAGTAGGAGGGTATATGCATTGATATACATATACAGACACATATCTATGAAAACTCACACCAATAACAGATATAGTTAACTGGTATTTTTTTTTTAAGATTTAGTTATTTTTTATTTGAGAGAGAGAGAGAGAAAGAAACAGTGTACGAGTGGGGTGGAGGGCAGAGGGAGTGAGAGAGGAGAAACAGACTCCCTGCTGAAAGGGGAACGTGATGCGGGGCTCCTTCTCAGGACCCTGAGATCATGACCTCAGCCGAAATCAAGAGTTGGACGCTTAACTGACTGAGCCACCCAGGCGTCCCTTAACTGGTATATTTAATGTACACAACGTTTGGGATGTAATTAAAATGCAATATTATTTTGGTCTCTCGCTCTCCATTTAAATTGTATTCAGTAAATTTTTAACCCTGCCACTAAATGAAAAATGTGGTAGACCTCACAGCTCTTATGACCAATCCTAAACAATAGAAAATCTTAAAGTTATTTTTATTCACAGAACATTCTCAAGTTTGGAAAAAAACAAAACAAAAACAAACCTAGAGTTTCCCGTCCAATGTATTAATCTTCTTCAATGTTCATTGAAGTATGACATAATTTCCTTGTGTCCCAGTTAGTATTTACAATAGGCTGGTCACCAATCTGGGGAAAGATAAAGGGCTAATTGGCTTCCTCTTTCTTTTTCACTGCCTATCCAGCCCTTGTCCACCATCATTGTCTCTCATTTCCCGTCTCTACTAAAGAAACCTGATTTTGCAAACTCTTGCATTTAGGTTGAGACTCTATATCTCTTTCTATACATGTTAGCTGTTTCCTATTTTATTTTACAAAATTTCATGGTAAATTTCCCTTTACACTGTTTTATTACGTAATTTACTTATATTTTCATCTCCCTAACATGCTCTCAGAACTCTCTTTTGAAAGTTTTACTCCTTTTCTAAGGAAGGCATTGAGTTTCTTAAACCTAAAAAGTTTATTTTTCCTCCTCCCCAGTGGACGGACTAGAGGGAATATTTCTTCTTTTTATGTGTCTAGTGTATCAAATTTTCTCATGCTTTTATGATTGGATTTCTCCCATAGTGTCTAAAATCAAAGTGTTTCCTTTTACATATCTAGTGTTTTCTTTGTTCTGTATCCTATATCCCTTGCCTTTCTCATATTTTTACCAACACAGTGAGTTCTTCTTTTGGGAATGAGGGCCAGAACTTCTCTACTCTTTGTTCCTCTGTCTAGGGACTCTTCTTTGCTGTAGGGGGCTGGTTCTTTCTTCCTGGCCATCCTTCCTTTGGATATCCAGGAACAGCACCCTTCCCTCCATGAGGCCAACCTATAGTATTACTAGTATTAGTGTTATGGCCCCACAGGCAAATTCTTCCCTTTATTTTTCAATATGGGATTCTCTATTAAGTCTACTCAAGTTCAGAAAGTTCTTTTCTATTTTCAGTGTATGAAACCATCACTTTTTCTTCTACTTGTCCCAAGTTATATGGTCTTTTCCCCTTGCTCAGCAGATAAATTGCCATTTCTCTTCTCATGCTAAATAAAATTTATCATCACTTCTATCTATTAATCATCAATTTCATATTTCATATTATGTCTATGGTTTGGGACTCTTCCTTGAACTTGAGGCTATTGTACTTATTCTTGTGTGGTTAAGAGTTTCTGAGCATTTCATTTCTTCTGCTGCCTTATAAAACTTCTCTTTTATTTGGTACATCAGGCAGAATGCATTATATTCTTCCATTCAAACAGTCAGTAATCGCTTTGTTATCCTCTATTATCTTGGCAGTATATCACTGTTTCTTTTTCCATAACACAGATATTATATTTTAGTGAGGGTAAATCTATATAGATATCATTTTCTCACACAGAGTCTTCATGACTTCTGTGTATAATTTTTAGATATCATAGACCTATTAAAACATAGATGGATTACCATTTTGATACAATACTCAAATTTTATAGGTAATTATTGTATTTTGCTATTTTTATCTCAGGACACATTAACTTCTCTAATTTGATTTTCTTTTAATATCTGCTCTCTCTATTATTTTTTTCCTTGGCATTTTTAGTGCTTCTCCATTTCTCCTAGATTGTTCTCATCCAATTAATCTGTACTCTATAGATGCAAAAACAAAGATTTTAAGCTGACTACACATAGCATTTTACAAAATGTTGAGATTAGAAAGATGCATGGGAAACAGCCTTTGCTCTTAAGAAAGTCACAATCTGGAAGGGAAGACATATACTTAAACCAATTAAATTCCAGTGTGCTATGCACAGTGGCAACATTATATGAGTGGACAGAAGAGAGGACTGTTGTCCCTGAAGATATGAGGGAATGCTTCACAGAGGCAGGTGATCCTAAGCTGCACCGTTAAAGAAACAGTAGGTCATCATACAGACAAGGAAAGAAGAGACTTCTGAGAGATGGAATGGCATGTGCAAAGTCCTGAGTTATGGGGCAGCAAGGTGTGTGCTGGCTGACCAGTAACTCAGCGCTGCTGAGTCATTAACTGGAGAGGGGTGGGGGAGCTGGGAGCGATGGGGATGGAAAGGCAGATGTGTGGAGGTCATGAAATATCTTCCCCATCCACACTCTAGTAGGAGTGTAGACTTCATTTCTACATGTCAGAAGAAATTATTAAAGGTGAACAGGCAGGGGACTGATGTAGTCAGATAGGACTGATTTGGTCACAGCAGAGGACGTATTTGAAGGTAGCAACACAGAGGTCGACAAGGCAAGTTATGAAGCTATTGTCTAGGAGAGAAACGTGGAGGGGCGGAACCACAGGAATGGCACTGGTGATAGAAAGGAAAAGGCTTGTTCCCAAGTGGGCATGGACCCAAGCAGGAGAAGAGAGTCTAGGACAATGGCAGACTTCTGGCTCTGGGGATGAGCTACTAATGAGGCGGGTAACCCTAGAGAAAGAGTGGTACCAGGTCAGCCTTATTTGTTCTTTGTACCGTAAATGCAGAGTTCTATTCTATCCGAAAGGCTGATCCCTTCAATTTCCTGCCTTCACTTTCTGTTTTGTAGCTCAACACAGTATTTTCTCTGTAAGAAACACAGCATCACATTCCAGGGAGGCAGCCAAGAATCCCAGGGCAGCTGCAAGTGGTGGATGCCAGAATTGCAGGAGTTGTGATCTGCAGCACGCTGTTGCTCATAGAATGACTTCTGTATATAGTGCTTAGGCAAGCACTGACCCACAGAATCAAAGTCTTGGTGACCTGGGGAGAGCATGATCTGTTACATTTATTTTTTTTAAAGATTTTATTTATTTATTTGAGAGAGAGAGAGAGAGAGCACAAGCAGGGGGAGCAGCAGGTAGAAGGAGAAGCAGGCTCTCCGTTGAGCAGGGAGTCCGAAGCGGGACTTGATCCCAGCACCCTGAGAACATGACCTGAGCTGAGGGCAGACGCTCAACCAACTCAGCCACCCAGGTGCCCCGATCTGTTACATTTATGCTTCCAAAGTTGAATCAATGCTATTATATGCTAAGCAATTTTACTGACATTCTAGGTAAATAATCTGTGCTTCAGATATGCCTAAGCATGTCTTGAGGGCAAGTGGCATGTCGAGCAATATTCCATAAAACTAGTTCCCTGAAGAAACTTGTACATGAAGGCACATGAATACTTTTCTCCATTTAAAATCCTTAAATATAATCTGAAAAAAAAGTAAAATCTGGGTTACTGTGTCCTAGACGAGCCATATAATATTTGTGTTTAGTTGGGATGCAGCCTCTGTTCACTCTCATAGCTCATGATTTTCCTCTTCTTTTTCCCTCAGTAAATCCCATGGGTATTGTTTCTTCTAGACACTGGAAGTATTTTTAGTGATCTGCCAAAGCTCTCAGATGTTTTAAACGTTCTTCTAGTGCATTCCAGGGTTTTATTTTCAGATTTTCTTCTTTTCTCTTTAGTAGACTCCACTCCCCCTGCCATGTTCCCCATGGTTATGTTTCTCCTCTGTCCTTCTGTGAGCTCAAAACACTCCGCTGGGATGAAGTCCCTATTACACACCTGTCACCAATGCACAAAGTATATCTGCTTTCCTTTGCTTCATAATTATTATTTCCGTTCTTGATATATGTCTTAAGGCTTCGCCTGTAACAATGCTTCCCTAATAGTGTTTACATCTGTCAGTTAGCATAAAGTTTCCCCTAGCAAGACTCAAGAATATTTAATTTTCCTTCAGCGTTCCTAAGAGTACTGTTCTTGCTCATAGTACTGATTAGTGGCATCAGCTCCTCCACCTCGTCACCCCCCCGCCCCCACCTCAGCCCCATACACCTCTGCGGACTCCAGATGCACCGTTCCCCCCCGTATGTTTCATCTGTCCCCAATGTTCCTGATGCCTTGTATTTCCTTCCAGAGAAATGCAGGATCTTTATAAGCCATCCCCCGTGAGTCATCTTTCTGCCTTTGTGCCCAAGTCTGTTGTATTTGTCCCCAATGTGCCACAGGTGCATATGGCTCTTCTCCTTCCCAGCACAGATGTGTAATACCGTCACCTTCTGTTCTCCTATTACTGCTGTTCTATGTGCCCCGGTACACCTTTTTGCCTCACATGCTGCTCAGCTGTGTTATCTTTTCTCATTGCAAGCATCTATCCATATTTCTTGCTTTAGGAGAGCAAGTTGCATCTCTTGCTTGAGGAGAGCAAGAGATGTTTCTAGTTCTCCTAGTTTAGGTACATCTGACTTTATTCTATTGCATAGCGTGTGGATTTTACTCTTGGGCACTGCAAGCTTTCCTCCTGATCTTCACCATCCCAGTAGGAATACGGAGTGTTGTGCCTTGCTTTTGAAACAGACTCTAGGGTTATTATTTGCCTTTCCATCTATATTCATTATGACATCAGGTAAACACTTGCTCAGAGTGTGTTAAGAGAAAGGCCTAGTGCCAAGTTCTATGCTCATCAAAATGAAAAAGACATGGTTAATGTGCTATCTGGTATGGACAATAGAATCTCCTTGCTAAGCTTTTGGAGAAATGAGCAAATTTCTTATACAATTGTTTTTGTGTCTGTCAGAACACACCAACAGGGCTCTATATGTCTATAATTTCCAGAAATTATATAGCTCTTCCTCATCATAAGCCAGTTATTCTAACTTTTGCTTGAAGTGCCTCTATTTAGTAGAGCCAACTCGTTTTGACTCCTGTGTTCCACGATGACCGGGGTTTTCAGTCTCATGAATTCGGTTTGCTTACTCATCAATGCAACACAGCAGTGCTGTTGTATATGGACTCTTCCTCATGTTCAGCATATTTACTTGGTCTTCTCAGAGTCCTGCTTAGAATTTTCTCTGAAGTAGCCGCAATGGGTACTTTTCATCCTCTGTGGTGTGCCTTATTCATCATTGTCTCCATAAGAATTATAAAATATCAACTACGTTCATTTACTTTTTGTCTCCCAGTCTGGTCTTCTACCTGCATGCTTCAGTTCATAAAAATTCTACCTGGGAACATTGTAACTATCCTCCCCTGGTGCAGAAAATATCTCTAAAGAGTTGTCATCATCCCCTTTTGTGCTGGAAGGGGAATTTTTTTTTCTTCTTAAATAGCAAGTCTTTATGGAAACTTGCTCCCACGTCAGCTTTTATGCGCTGATGTATTTTTCAGCTAACTAAAACTATGAAACACCTACATTATCTTCTTTCTGTCCACTGCTTAATTTCCTTTGTTCTTTAGGGCATGAAACTTTCAGTCTTTTTCTATTTGAATGCTAAGCCAGTACACTGTTAATTTTTTAAGTATTCGTTAAGTCTCTGAATATTTATAGAGCACATAGGTAGGCTAGGCCATCTTCTAGGTCTAATAATACAGAAGTGAACACAAATTGCCACCTTCATAATCCTTACATCTTAGGGAGACAGAAGATGACTGAATGGATAAGCAAAATGCAGCTTATAGTACTGAGAGCCATTAAATGCTTATGGGGGAAAAACTCACACCTGGGAACAATAAAAAGTGTATCTGTGGGCACTGGTATGTGTATTGCAGGGGGGAGAGGATTTTGCAATTTTATTTTATTTTATATTTTTTAAAGATTTTATTTATTTATTTGACGGAGAGAGAGAGCACAAGTAGGGGGAGGAGGAGAGGCAGAAGCAGGCTCCCCACTGAGCAGGGAGCCCGATGTGGGGCTCAATCCCAAGACCCTGGGATCATGACTGGAGCTGACGGCAGACACTTAACCTACTGAGCCACCCAGGTGCCCTGGATTTTGCAGTTTTAATAGGTGTCCAGAGAAGGTCTCAGTTGAGGGGTGAGGGAGTGAACCATGCTGATATCTGAGTAAAGAGTATTCTAGGTGACAGGAACAGGAATTCAAATGCCATAATCTGGGAGCATGCACTGGTGTGCAGGGGCTACTGGGAGGAAGTCTGGGGAGTTGGAGTGTAGTTGGTGAGGAGGAGAGAGGAAACAAGTTTAGAGAAATGATGGGTTCAGGCTAGGCAGGGCCTTGTAGGCATTTTCCATTTCATAAAGTCTGTATTGTGAGGCCTCTCTGTAAGTGCAAACTTGATTCTTCATGGGCCCCACGACCATTACTGTTTTTTCCACTTTTTCTAGGGGCTGCTGACTTTTTCCCCAGTGGGCTAAAGAACTTTCCCTTAGGGTCCCCTTCCCTCCCTTTCTTCTCCCTTCCTTTCTTCCCCAAGATATTCCTGTTTCTTCTCTCACAATTCATCTCAACAAACATGGTATCTTATCCTTATTTATAAATGTTTTCCTCCTATCTCTGGTAACCCCAGGATGTCAATTTTTCTAAGGACATTGCATTTCTTATTCATTCTCGGGTCAAATGAGAACACGCACACTCAATAAATGTTTGCTGCCGGTATGACAGGAAGGGAACTTCTCTCTTTATATACCTCGATACTTCAGGACCACGCTCTGATTTCCACCTGTTTCCTTTCTTCCTTGGCTCCTTTAGTGCTTTCAGTGCATGACATAAATCCGACACTCTCTCTGTGAACTGTAGGTCCATTTTCTCCATTCTTTTTTAAAGTTGGCATCTCTGGAGAAGCATACCTTTCTGCTCACGCTTCTCACAAAAGTCACCTCTGAGACTGCCAGGGGCAGCCTCTCTTTGCTTGCTCACGAACTTAACCTTGTCTTTGCTGCTCTTTGGCACCCTTTTCACCTCAGGGACACTAGAGGGGGTGTACGTCTAACTTTGTACACATCCTCACTTGTTTTTTGTTGGTTTTTCTGTGAACTCTTTAATGGAGGGCTAGGTGGTGGTAGACCCCTCGATTTACAGAGCTGGAGATGATACTGTGTAGTCCAACATTCCTTGATATGTGAATAAGCACTGCTTTCCTCTTTGCCTCACAAACAGAAAGGCAGAGTGCATGGGCTCAGAGATGTGCTGCCATTTTTCTCACGTGCGTTTGCTTGAAATGCTCTATCTTCCTCTTTGGAGAAGAAATAGTGTTGTGTTACCCTACTTGCATTGTGACATCATCTTTCCCATTTTCTACTTCCTCTTTTATTTTATTTTATTTTTTTAAAGATTTTATTTATTTGTCAGAGAGAGAGAGAGAGCGCAAGCAGGGGGAGTGGCAAGGAGGGGGAGTGGCAGGCAGAGGGAGAGGCAGGCTCCCCTCTGAGCAGGGAGCCCTATATGGGACTCTGAGCCTGATGTGGGACTCAATCCCAGGACCTTGGGATCATGACTGGAGCTGAAGGCAGATGCTCAACCAACTGAGTCACCCAGGTGCCCCCATTTTCTACTTCCCAAATGATATTCAGAATCCCATTTTCTCTGTGAAAACCTTCTGGATTAGTCCAGCCAGCCCTTCACTCTTTCAACCCTGTTCTGAGCTATTTTACCCTTTGTGATTGATACCACTTACTTTGACATACACTTATATTTCTTGTTCCTTCAATTAGATGGTTACATCCTAAGGGCAGAGTATCACCCTCACCCTCACTCTCTCTCTCCCTTCCTCTCTCAAAATTTTTTTCCTTTGTATGTACCACAACACTGAAAACGATGATTTTCTTCAAGTGCTCAATAGTAAATTTTAAAAATGTTCACAGAACACAATCTTTTCATTTAACTTTAAAATTCTTCTATTTATTTCCCCCACCATTGGAACTACTGATGTGTCATCTTTTGCCCAGTTCCACATGGTCTCCTGTCTCCTCCTTTTTTGGGGGAGGGCATTCATCACTATCAACCCAGGAAAATCAACTTTGATCTCTTGTTTCATTTTCCATGTATTTACTTTTCTTGAAATTTTCCCCATGCAGTTGTTTTTCTTCACAATCAGATTAAAACAACTCATTTCTTCATTGTTTTTCCTTTTTCTGAATTATCTTTCTTCTTCCATACAATTATACATGTACAAGGACAGCCTTTGTGGTTCATGTGCTTTGATTTTCTGCAAATATCAATTTAATAATTATTCTACCTTAACAAGAAAGAGGTTTTTATTCAATAACATTTTTCAAATCTAATACAAAAGTGCTATACATTTCTTGTGAACAATTCAAAAAAATTACCCATTAAAATAGCCTGGAATTCAATACAATTTCCTAGAGTTAACTATGGTGTGTGTGTGTGTGTACAGTATTTCTCTTCATAAATATATAATATACATCCTGTCTTATAACTTGTTTTCATTAGGCATTAAAATGTCTACTATAACATTTTTACATCATTTTTCATATTACCAAAATAATGCTTATTTATGGGATTAAATATTTAGAAAATATATAAATAAGAAAAAAGAAAATAAAAACTGCTTCTAAACAAGTACTCAGGATGGCCACTATTCATGTTTTCATTCATGTAGCATATTGTGAACTGTATCACATGTCATTATATATTTTCTACTACATCATTTTTTACATATTAAGACAACATGTTAGGATGATATTTTACTCTATGCATATTGAGTGATTTGTTTGATCCAATTAGATTATTATTAGTAGTTGTCCATTCACATTCCTGGTTTTTTTTTTATCTTGATAAATTCCTATCTTAAATTGAACTGTTGACTATGATACATGTTACTAAGTTGTCTTCCAGACAGCATACAACCATTTACATGTGAATCGGGGGTAGAGTATATGTGAGTGTTCGTTTACATGAGATCCTGATATTACAGAGTTCTACCCCATGATTTTGTTTTGGTTTGTGTTTGCTTTTTTTTTCCTTTTCCAATTTGATAGGTATAATGAGCTATCATATTATTTTGTAACTGTATATTTCCTGAAATAATAATGGAATAAAAATTTTTAAAAGAGTTCTAGGCTATTTGTATTTCTTTTGTGAACTGCTTATTCTCATTGATTAGGATATGTATTTTTTCTTAGTTATGTTGGAGAGATCACTTTATAATAAAATTGGTAACTGTAATATAGGTTGTAAATGGTCTTCCTGGTTAGCTTTAAATTTACTTTTTATATTTCTCATGGTGATTTTTGACATGTAAATACTTTAGTCAATTTATGAATTTATTTTGATATATTTATTCAGAAAGGTCATTCTATGCTTGAGACTAGACAAACATTCACTGTATTTTTTTTTAAATTGGATTTTATTTTTTATATTTAAATACCGTACTTGGTAGTAAATTGGGTATATGATGCGAGCTAGGCTAGGTTTTGTTTTTCTTGAAATGGTGCAAACTGCATTTTTTTTCTACTATTATTTCTATTGTTCTATATAATCTATTGTTCCTCACAGATTTGGAATTTATTTTATAAAATACAGGCACAAAATATTTCTTCCAGGTTTATACAGCTTCATTCTTTTTTTCTCTTTATTTATTTTGCTTATGTAATTTAATTCAGCTTGCTTCATTTGATTCCTGGCTAAGTTTATTTTTCCTGGTTCAAGATGCAGGTGTGTTATGCTTTTGGCACCTGTACAGGGAAATCCCTCCTCTCCCTGCTCTCTTGCCCCACCCTTGCCATCCCATCCTTAAGTTACAGAAGGCCATTCTCCCAGGTCGATTTGGAAGATGTCCCTGATTTTCTACCATGGAATTCTAGACAAGACTTTTGAGCTCTCGACTTTGTGATTTTATCTTAAATCTCTCTTTTCCCCCTAAAATGTCATAAACTTTCCCTTGAATTCATTTTGTGCCAACAGCATCACTTTCCCACTTCCCTTGTAACCCTCAAACATTACTTTGGCTTTTTGCAAATCTCGGATTTTGTTTTGGGTTGTGCTGCTTATCACCTCGCCGCCTTTTCTTTCCTCTGTCTGGGCGGGTGTGAAATCCTCACCGTCTCGGAGTCCAGGGCGCTCAGCTCCCTCCCAGTGGCTCACGCAGGTTCAGGCTCCTGCCTCGTTCCCATTCCATGTCCTGCGATGCCTTCCAGCTCCATACGCATCGTGTGTTCTCCGATGCGTGCTTCATGGTAACTAAGCGTTCTTGTTTGGGGCAGTACAAGTGCTGCATTTTTCTCTGCAGTTGATTTATTCCCTTTGTTTCTCACCTGTTTTTGTTTAAGTCTTTTTATATACTCCAAGGTTATCTTCCAAGCCTTTGGAAGATATCTTCACGTTATCTCAACCTTTACCCTACATATGTCAATCAAATGTATTCTTGTCCTTTGGCCCCGGGTAGCTCACCAGATTTAAGGCAGTTACTTTTTGTCTCTCATCAGGTAAGTCGGCTTTTGTTCTTCACACTCTTGAGAGGACGGGTGTTTTTTTCTTTTTTGTCCAGGTGTCCTTATTTTCTAGCTCACCTTTTGATAAATGATTTGTTTTCACCTTTACTTTTTTTTTTCCCTTTTTCATTTACTTTTTCTCTGTGTTGTGAACTCTCTTGTATTTCACATTTCAATTTTCTTTTTATCCAGTCTCTTGTCACCTTTGTGTCTGAAGAGTATTATGTTTTCTTTAATCCTTCACATGTTATTGCAGCCGAGCTAAATCACCTTTGCTTTTGATAAATGATCCACTTTTCCTTTTAAAACCATAGTAAGTATTTTTATATATATTTACTTTTTAAAGTGATGGTCCATCCGATCTTTTTTTTTTTATACCTGATATCCTTTTATTTTACTTCAACTTAAATTTTAAGTATCTGTCACCCTCTGCATCCCTCAATTACTTATGGATTCTGTATTTTTCTCTTTTAAATTCTGAAAACATACTGATTTTCTAATAGATTCAGGGTATATTATTTTCTTACACCTTAAATACTAAAATGCCTTAGTGATTAAATAATTTATTCAATGAAGATTTACAGAAAACTTATTTACTTATCCACATGCCAAGAACAAAGAAGGATACACAAGAAGTGTTGGGGGAATATTAATTTGGACTACATCAGCCCAGGAAGACTTTAGGGATAGTAGGAATTTGAGCAAGACTTACAGGATTGATAGGTTTTGGATGGTTTAAGAGAAGGAGAGGTTGCCAATTGCCACAATTTTTCTTTTATGGTTTAGACAACAACAATTCACAGTTTTGGAGACAGACCAAACTAAAGTGATTCAAAGACAGTCAGACGCTAACAATCACCAGCATATCAAGTGCCATTTATTTTCAGTGAGAAGTTAGAGAAAAAAAGGATAGAAGAAAAATGAACTGAGCAATGACCTTTAGAACCACTAACATGATGCTAATTCCTATAAAAGACTGCATCGATGTATCCCAGGTGGTTAGAGAGTTACAACCTCCTTTCCGTTATCACCATTTTTCTTAATTTATAAATTGTTGTTGCTTTGTTTTGACTTTTAATCTATTATCTTATATTCATCATCAACCAATCTGTAAATCAATGAATATTGTTCAATGAAACACCATGTGTTGTAGTGGATATAGAAAGGACTGTTTTCAAGGAGCATCTAGTCTCATACAGAAACAAATAATTAAACTTTTAATTTTCAAAGGTTTAGAACATAAGATGAAATGATGAAACAGATGATGAAGCTTTAAGGCTGTATGAATTCAGAAAATACAAAAAAATATCCCATCAAAATTCAGAAAATAACTGATGATAGAATTAATCTACAAAGTCATTATGTAGGTACAAAAATACAGCTGGACCTTGAGAAGTACAGGTAAGTAGAATAAAGCAAGAGAACATTCTAAGGATATAAATATCTAAAGATAATTATATATCTTAGCTCATGAAGTCAGTGATTAGTATTACATATACAACCATTTACTTATTAATTTATCTAACCATCAAATATTTAGCATTGTGCCAGGTTTTCTTTTAGGCTTTGAGATAATAGTGATGAACAAGACAGACAATATCTTTACACAAATGGAGTTTAGATGCTCTGGAGAGGCTCCACTTAATAAAGAAAAAAAATCAAATGAACAGAGAAGCTGGTATTAAATACTGGAAGTGCTATGAAGAAATCATATAGTGTGATGTGACAGGGAGAAAGAGGGGAAGGAATATAATTAGTTTGGATAATCAGGAGCTGCCTCTAAATGGTGACAAGTCAGTCACATGAAGATGTAGGCAACATATTCCAGAGAATGGGAGAAACACATAGATAGAGCTTAAGGCATGAATAAGAATTGATTTGTTGCAAGAATGGAAAGAAGGGTAATGGTTGAGGTAGAAAGTAGTAGGAAATAAGACCTGAGAGGTAGATTGTGGGCAGATCATACAGGGCCTTGTTGGCCATGATTAAGTGTCTATTGGCCATTGAATGCACTCCTTTGTAAATTGTTTGTTCAAACCTTTGCCCCGTGTTTTTAGAGAAGTGTGGTTCTCTTATTATTATCCTGTTTGAGGTTCATGTAACTTCTTAAATCTGGGCAGTAAATAATATGCTTACACTCTGAGGGAAGTTTCTATCTTCCAAGAAGGTATGGCATACACAGATATTTGAAAAGCTATTCCACAACAAAAAGCTATCAGCGTCTGTGATCTCGAGATGTGCAAAATATGAGAAATTCCTGGAAAACTGTCTCTTATAAATGGGAGAGACAAAATTAATTACCAACAAAACTAATACTTATTCATATATTTTGTGCTATCCTTTATCTAATTTACTTGTCAAAACAATTCTTAGATACAGCCCCTTATTGTATCCATTTTACATGTAAAAGTAGATACCGATGAACTTATCCTATGTCACACAGCTAGCAAGGGGCAACGCCATAATATCAACTTGGGTACTCTTTTAAGTCCTACCATGTCCTGACTCACAGTCCATGCAAAAATGGTGTAAAACATAGTCATTGGATACAGGAACATCATGGTCATTGGTGACTTCACCGAAAGTCATTTCAGTGGAGTGACAAGGACAGAATGCAGATTAGAGTAAATTGCAAAATAATCGGGAAGGGTATAAATGGAGGTATTTGAGATATTTGATTGCAAAGAGAGAGTAGGAACAAAGGACTCAAGAAGGGATTTTTTTTTTTTTTTCTGAGAGATTTTTGCTTGGTTATGCATGTGAAGGAATTAAAAAAGGAAAACAAAATAGCATGGAGTATAGGGCAGGCAATTGACAATATTTCAAGAAAGAAGGCCACAGAAGATAAAGTCCAGTGCATACATGGAAAGATAGAGCCACCTCTTCCATTAGAACAGGAGGATTTTGCAGCTGTGCTGAGGTTGAAGTGGTTCCTACTTGATGGCTTCTCTTTGATCTGTGAGGTAGAAGGTAGAAGGTAGAAGGCAAGGTCATTTGCTGAGTTTAAAATGCAGGTGACTGAAGAAAGTGGTTTGATTTTGAGAACAGAGTAGCTCTCTGTGAAGAACGGGTGAGAGAGTCTACAAGGAGTAAGGTATAAGTTTCTTTAGTGATACTTAGGTCCTGTTCTGCTCACATGGACAAACTGGGCAGCTAGATGGATCATGGTTGAGATTTGCCAGGACAAGGAGAATAAGGGAAATAAGAATACTGAAACAGAGTGTGGTTTATGTGATTGGCCATGAAATTTAAGCTGGACAGGAAAAGAAGTGAGGGAAGTGGGAAACTGGTACATAAGGAGAAAGCAGAGGGGTGACCAATGAACTTGAAATCCTAAGTAAGTGTTATGTGGTGAAGTAATTGAGTGAGCAAGCTGGAATAAATAGAGGGTTGGAATCCTATTTTTTTAATGAAGTTATGTTTCATTAGCCATCAAAAACCATAACCTCTGCTTCGTAAAGAAGCAAGATCTTTGAAAGATCATGTCAAGAATCTTATGATCATAGACAGGAAAGCTTGAGAATTCAGCCCCTGATCCTCTCTTTTGCACTGAACAAATGTTGAAGTGGGCAGTATCTATGGCAGGCACAGATAAAGTACTTTGTGATGTTGCCAGGAAGAAAGACACAGCCAGGACAGAGCACCTAAATTATAGGGAGCTTTCTGTCAGAGGACATAAGGAGTCCAAGGCAAAGAAAACGTATGTTCTCACAGAGTGTTAAAGCACTAGTGTTAGATAACTATGAAGTACATCTAGGCTGTTTCCATGTCTTGGCCATTGTGAATAGTACCACAATGAACATGGGTGAGCTGATATCTTTTCAGGATTCTGATTTTATTTCCTTTACCTATATACCCAGGAGTGAAATTGTTGGGTCCTGTGGTAGTTGTATTTTCAATTTTTTGAGTTATTTTAATTTTCATAGTGTTTTCCATAGTGTCTGTACCGATTTATATTCTCACCAACAGTGCGGGTTCCTTTTTCTCCATATCCTCACCAGCGTTTGTTATCTTTTTTTTTTTTTTTTTTTGGTATTAAGATTTTATCTACTTAGGAAGGGGAAGGGCAGAGAGAGAAAAAGAATCTCAAATAGACTCTGCACTGAGCTGGGAGCCCAACGTGGGGCTTTATCTCATGACCCTGAAATCATGACCTGAGCCAAAATCAAGAGTCAGACACTCAACTGACTAGCCAGCCAGGTTTCCCTGTTATCTCTTTTTTAAAAAATTATTTTTATTTTTTATAATAGCCATTCTAACAGGGGTGAGGTGATTCTCATTGGGTGAAGGTGGTCAGAGGGTACACACTCCCAGTTATGACATGAATAAGTTCTGGGGATCCAAGGTGACTATAGTTAACAGCATTATACTGTATATTTGAAAGTTGCTAAGAGAGTAGATCTTAAAATTTTCACCTCAGGAAAAAATTGCAACTATGTGAAGTGGTGGATGGGTTAACCAACCTTGCTGTGGTAAGCATTTTACAACATATGCATATATCAAATCATTACATTGTATACCTTGAACTTACACAATGTTATATGTCAATTATATCTTAAAAAGCTGGAAAAAAAATTAAACACATCTGTTCTCAGGATCAGCCTGAGATCTAATGTTGATATTGATAAAGTTTTGATGTAAGTGAGGTTTGTTTGCATTTGCCTTTCCCCTTATCTTCTGTGCTTTTTTTCCCCCAGTTTTTGATAACTTTTCTCTTCTTAGGTATCCAGAACACCTGAACCCCAACCCATGGCTGGCTACAATTCAACTGGGGATACTTTTCAGACTTTATCTGCAGCATTTGAATATGGTAAAAACTTCCTCTTGAAATTTATTCTTTTCTTATAATTGCTCTCACTTGTTATGGTTTTTCTCCATCTTAAACAGTCCCTTTTCAATCTCCTGAGTGATCTTCTCTTTCTCCATTCATCTCTTTAAGTATTGATGTGCCCAAAGTCTGGATGACTGCCCATTACAGAAGACATTGCTAATAGCTTACTGATGTCTATTAAAAATTTCCTGTATACTAGTTACATGTCCATTTTTCCTTCCTCAGTAGAAAAACTTGTTTTTAATTGAGTTCATTGTTCAACAGCTTAAAAACTAGTCATTCTAATCTCTCTGGCTGCAACATGTGGTCACGTGACTAGAGTGACCAATCATCCCGGTTTGCCTGGGACTGAAGGGTTTTCAAGGTTAGGAGATATTCAGTAATAAGACTGGGAAAATCACAGGCAAACCTGGGTTAATTAGCCACCTCACATCTGACTCACTTCTAGTCAATGTTATGTGAAGGAAATGTCATGTGGGCTATAGCTTTCTCTTTAAAAGAGAGTGAGCCTGCTCTCTTCTTTCTGCCTGATGAAATTATTAGTGCTCCAAAAACCATCTTGAAACTTGAATTGATCTTCAAGAAGTAGAGCAGAAAACTTAGGTGCTTGAGTCCCTAATGATGTTGTGGAGTCACCCACTATTATGCTTCCATTATTCTGGATTTTTTTTTTTTTTTAGCTGAACTTAATCCCAGGGATATGACCCTTTTCTCTTCCTTTCCCTTCCCTTCCCCTCTCCTTGTACTTCTAAAGTGGAAAGTAACATCTTTCACTTTAATGGCATAAAAATGTCACTTGTTTGGTCTTATGTGGAGCTCTGGACACATGTATGTAGCTTTATTGGCCAGCTCTACTTAAATGATCCATGTGCCAAATGAAGACTTACCATTTTTGTATGGAAGTATGCTTCTCTACTGCATTCCTTTTCTTGGTGCATAGACAGATCTTCATGTTGTACAAGACAAATGTCAGGCAGTCATTCCTGAATTTCTCTCACATCCAATTGATAGTCCGTCTCTCTTAATTACGTATCTACAATCTGACCTTTCTACTCTAAATTTGTGTTGGTATAGGTCCTCATTTTGTCTTTCCTGGGCCATTAAATTGTCTCAGATACTTATAAAATACTATACTTTTATTGATAGCAAAGCTAGAATTATCTTTTTAGAATGCAACTCTGACTATGTGCCTCCCCTGTATTAAAACCCTTGCTACTGCCTTCAAGGAATACTATGAAGTTAATAGTTAAGTCTATAATGTGCTTCAGAGCCAACCTGCTCTACCTCTGCCGCATCCTATTGTGCCAATTTATCACATGCATGCTAGTGTTTTCTTGTACTAGACAGACACACTGATCTAAATATGCCAGATACTCCCTTCCTGCAGGACGATTACACATGCAACTTCTACCTGGAACATTCTTCTCTTAACTGTGATCAAATGCTAAAAGAGAGGTTCCCAAATGCTCTTGGATCATGACACCTTTAATGGCTTAGTGATTTTTTCACAACACCCACAGGTGTTAATATGTATTTATGTCCCACCAACTCCATAACCATCTTAAACAGTAATACACTTACATTGAAAGAAAAACATATTTTACATTTCTTGTTTAACCACGATTACTTGTTAGAGGGATGTGTGCATTTTTGGGTATTGCACAATTTCTCAAGCTTTAACAATTGGATTGGATCTTGCCACCTTCATTTCTGACTCACATTGATGTTGTCATGCCAGGAGTTTTTTACCCAGAAGCTACAGCTCTGCAAAAATTCATCATCAAAAGGAATACAGTTTGATCCAATGTAAAAATTGTGAACTATTTTGAGGTAGTATTTCATATACTGTCTGACATTCTTGTGTTTCCTTAGAAATTTAAAAATATTCCGTGGTTCTCCAGCGAGTATGCTGTAGTGCCCCAGAGTCTCTTGGCACATGGTTTGGGAACCATCATGCTAAAAGACTGGCATTGAAAATAGTTCCACAAGAATTTATTCTTTCACTTAAAAATATAGCAATTGTTCTGCTCAAGAAGTGGTAATTGGTAAGTCACTCTGAGCTCAGAGTCTACAAGTCTAACATTTTTATCTTAGACGTCACTTTAAGTCTACATTAAATGGTATTAAATTTAAAGGATGGGCTGGATATATCAAATGAGTGAGGAAGGCAAAAAACTAAAAATATAAGCAATGGGGAATTTTCCCTTATTTAACTATAGCGAGGCAGTAGACATTGAAGTGTGCCACCCGGATGGCCCCTTCAGGTTCGAAGGTTCATTCACCAGCTGTTGGTACTCCTGACTGTCGACAGAACCTGGGAATTGCACTTGGTCAAATGAGATGCCTTGCATAAGGTTATATCCTCTCCCTGGGAGGTCCTTTGCCTAAATTTGGGACACCTCTGAGGAGCCATCTCTGCTCTGGAACTCCCCAAGGGATTGGCTTAGACTTCCGTTGAACTGCGTCATAGGGCAATCTTCCCTCCACCTAAGCTTCCTTCTCTGGTTTGCCCAGAAGGGTTTTGGTACCAAGAGCGCTCTCTGATAAACTTGCTGCACACGTATGTCCATTTTAGAATGAAACCAGAGAACGACCTAAGACAAGTTGTTAAGATGATCACATAAAATGTCTTTTAATCAAGATATTGTTTTTTTCCTAATGAATGTACCCTTCTGAAATACGATGAATTTGTTACTTCTTTGGATTTGTACTGTTTTATTACTGTCGTTATATTAAACACAAAGTCTTAAGAAAAATAGATTGAGCTATATCTTTTTTCATCAATAAATTTTCTAAAATTTAACTTCTTCATATTATGATAAGACAAAACAAAAGAGACAGAGGCAGAGAGAGATAGAGAGAGAGAGAGAGATAGAGTTATATTTAGCATGTGGCATGCCTCCTTTTCCCATTAAAAATGAATACATAAATTCTAAGATTTGGGAAAACTTTGTACCACTAGAAATGATGGTACACACATAGTATCCATAATTTTTTAGCATTTAACAATAATAAAGTTCTTAATCATTTCCAGTTATCAAATTGTCTTCAGTATTTTCTTTTTTTTTTTTTTTAAAGATTTTATTTATTTATTTGAGAGAGAGAATGAGAGAGAGAGAGAGAGCATGAGAGGGGGAGGGTCAGAGGGAGAAGCAGACTCCCTGCCAAGCAGGGAGCCCGATGCGGGACTCGATCCTGGGACTCCAGGATCATGACCTGAGCCGAAGGCAGTCGCTTAACCAACTGAGCCACCCAGGCGCCCTGTCTTCAGTATTTTCATTAAATGCAAACATATATGTAAGTTAGAGTACAGCAAGATTTTTTCTCATTTTATTCCTTCCCCAAAGACACGAATCAGAGACCTTACTAAATTTGTGCAACTCAGAATCTTCTTAGAAGTTGAATAAATATAAATTCAGATTTTTTAATATATTGATTTAAGAATAGTAAATTGTTAGGGGAATAGTAAGAGCAAAGGCCTTCACAAGGTCACAGTAGAAAAATGGTGTCACACTAGTAAAATGGCTGATATAAAGCTTGGGAATGCCACCAAGTGTGGAGAAAGGCAGAGGGCTGGAATCCACCCACCCTCAGGACTGAATAAATCTGGCCTGAGCAGCCTCCCTACTTAGTGGAGCATCATCTGGGAACACTGGAGGGGTACTGGATAGTTCTTGCAATGAGATCTGGGCACAAACAGCACAACAATCTGACAGTTTTGGAGAGGTGTTTATTAGGAGCAGAAAGGTTAGGAGGATTCTGGATCCACAAAATTTGTTGTTAAACTACATCTTTGCTAAACTCTTTTATTTTTCGAGTTATTGTGGGAGAAATTAAAGAAGCTTCTCAGTTCATTCTTTCCAGGTTAAAATCATTTAAAAAAAATGACAATGTAACTGTTTCAATTTTATCTGTATTTGGGTCAATTTTAGAACGACGACTTACAAGACAGTAGTTTAGAGAGAACTGTTAGGAAAAAAATGTTAAATTCATGACTCCTTTTGGCCGACAGATGGTGCTCAGGTATCTGTTAAGACCACTTAGGAAGCTAGGAAGGGGAAAAACATCTTTCGAGCAATCTGACGGCATGAAACCTAAGGCTGTGGAATAATGGCAATGTACTCGAATTTTACCATATTGCATTGGAAATGTAAACAACTTAATTTAAAAGATACGCTTTTTTTGAAAATGCCTTATTAAACAGCAGCGATCCACAAGAGAGCTAACGTACCAAATTAAAACACTTGTGAAAGATGCAGGATCCTGCAACCACTTTACTATCTTCTATTCCAACAACGGAGCTGGAAGGGAAGTATGAGAGTGGCAAGAAAAGGGAAATAGTGAAATAATATGTTAAAGGCATATATGCTAGTTTGAAAATCAGAATTTCATTCTTTTGTTATGTAAAAATGAACATCGGTCTTTCTATGTCTGCATAAGACATGTAGTTTAGCACCTCCATAACATTTATTGAGTGTCTACTGTATACCTGGCATTGTGATAAGTGTTTTACATTCAGGATTTCACTTCATCCTCAAAACAGCTTTAAGAAGTAGGTATAACTTGGGGCGCTTTGGTGGCTCAGTGGGTTAAGTGTCTGCCTTCAGCTTAGGTCATGATCTCAGGGTTCTGGGGTCGGGCCGTGTGGGGTTCCCCACTCAGCAGGGAGTCTGCTTCTCCCTCGCCCTCTGCCGTGCCCCCCCACCCCCCCGCATGCTCTCTCTCTCTCAAATAAATAAATGAAATCTTTTTTTAAACATACTTTAATTAACTACTTTTTTAAAAAAAGATTTCATTTATTTATTTGACAGAGAGAGACACAGCGAGAGAGGGAACACAAGCAGGGGGAGTGGGAGAGGGAGAAGCAGGCTTCCTGCAGAGCAGGGAGCCCAATGCGGGACTCGATCCCAGGACCCTGGGATCATGACCTGAGCCGAAGGCAGACACTTAACGACTGAGCCACCCAATCACCCCAATAAAATCTTTTTTTAAAAAAAGAAGTAGGTATAATTCTTATCAAATCCATCTCACAGAGGGGGAGAGTGAATGAAACTCATGAAGAGATGGCAAACATTTGGAGTCAACTTTTGAATCCAAGCTGTCTAATTTTAAAGCTTATAGTCTTTTTTATTTTTAATATTTTATTTATTTATTTGGAAGAGAGAGCAAGAGAGAACACAAGCAGGGGCAGAGGGAGAGGGAGAAGCGGACTCCCCTGCTGAGCAGGGAACCTGACTTGGGGCTCGATCCCAGGACTCTGGGATCATGACCTGAACCAAAGGCAGTCGCTTAAAGGCAGTTGACCGAGCCTTTAAGCCCTAAAGCTCAGAGTCTTAACCACTATGCTGTAACGAACAGCACTGGAAGTCTGTTGCCTACAATTTGAATTCCAGATTTATAGAATGTATTATTTAAAATTCCCCAGATCACTGTTACTCGCTTGTGCAATTATTTTTCATAAACGCATTTGGAAGTGGTAGGCATATGTTCTAGAGTCCTACGTCTTCCGACGGAATGCCAGCCAGGCCACCCACTAGATTTTCTTCATTTAGAAAATCACTGCAGCCCTGCTGACTTTAAGGGCTGTTGTGAGATATAGAAACACATATAGTGCTTATATTCAGTACATACCCACCACGTGGAAGTAATTATTTTCAAAAGATATCTAACGAAATCTGATTACTTTCTATAGGCAAACTCTAAACCAGCAGTGAGGAAAGAAAGTCCCATGAAAAAAGTGACTAAGGCAAGCGTTCATCCTTTGAGTAAAATTAGAACATATATTTCTAGTACAGGTCTGTTAACTCTAAAATAGTCATTAAATATATAGCATCAGAACTGTTCATATGAAGATTACTTTTTAAGTTGCAAAATAATTCCTTATGAAGAGATTCATAAAATGATACATTTAGAAATCGTAATTTGTTTTAATGCATTCATAATGTGATAAAATTGACATGTTTTGTAGAGTAAATTACATAAAGTGAGATGAAAGTTAGATGATTATTCCAGATCATCAAATCCTAGTACTTTTATTACTGAATCAAGATTATATAAAATTTTATGCTATTAATTATCTTGCATATTTCTTTTACCCATAAAATTCTAGATTAGTTTATTTCCTGGGCAAATCCTGTGATGAGTCCTATCTGGATCAAAATTTTACTGAGTTTAAATAATTATCCTGGAAATAATAAGAGTACAACAAATTTATTTAGTGAAGGCTACACATACAATTAAGGTAATCAGGTTTGTTTGTATATTTTGTGTTTTGACTAATTATAGCTATTTCCATTGTGAGTTTTTTCAACTATAATTGTCTAGTATAATTTAAATTTGAGAGCTCCCAAAAGCTGTAACATAAATGTATGTCTAAAGAATCCTCGGTCCCTTGGTGAATTTAACACATCACCTCCTGCATTTCATGACATGGATTAGTCTTTTTTTTTTTTTTTTAAGATTTTATTTATTTATTTGACAGAGAGAGACACAGCGAGAAAGGGAACACAAGCACGGGGAGTGGGAGAGGGAGAAGCAGGCTTCCCGCTGAGCAGGGAGCCCGATGCAGGACTCGATCCCAGGACCCTGGGATCATGACCTGAGCCGAAGGCAGACGCTTAACGACTGAGCCACCCAGGTGCCCCTGGATTAGTCTTTAAAAATGGCGAACAGTTGGCCTTCGCCCGCTGTATAACATCCTCCCAAATTCTTCTCTAGGCTAAATAACCCCAATTCCCTCAGCCTCTCATCCTAAATCCTATTTTCTAGCATTTAAACCACTCCGCTGATCACCTGGCCCTCTTCAAATTTACTCACCTCTCTGTTATGCTAAGCAGTAGTGATTCATTAGCCAGTTCTCTATCAGTAACAAAGCAGCCGCCACTCACTGTGTTCCCTGCTGTGTAAGAAAGGGCCCATACAAAATAAAATTAAAAATTTAAAAAATTCAAAAAAAGAAAAGAAAGGGCCCATACAGAAGAGCAGCCATTGACACAAAAAATGGGGTTGTTTCTAACCACTCTTTGGACCCACACATTTGTTTATATTCATATCTATCAAAATGAAGATTTACATAATACGCACTGTGTGCCAAGCCTATCCCCCCTATTCATTGGACTTGTATTAGTACTTGCAATGTTTCTGGCTGCTGATATAGGATAAGCAATACAGACCTGTCCACTTGGTGATGATTTTCCAGTGAGGGAGTCAAATAATAACAAATAAACAGGAATTCTTATGAAAAATAAAGTGTATTGAGAAGAAAAATAATTTAAAAATTGAAGAAAGTTTATGCATAGGAGGTCAAGTGTGGTTATTTCTTGTCTTTATTGGTTGGTAGATAAAAATTGAATCTATAGTAATATAATAATGATGATGCTGATAAAGGCTAATGTTCATAGAGTGCTCATAGACTAGGTAATCATGCATTATATCAACCACTGTGCATTATTTCATTGAATCAAGAGACAAACATTTTATAAAACACATACTATTACTAGTCTCATTTCCTATTGCTAAGACTGAGGCTCAGAGAGTTTGAGTTTGTAAAGTCATCCAACAACTAAGGAGGAAGGGCTGGTAGCAAAATCAGGTCTGCTATGAGTCTAGAGCTTAATTTCTTAACCCCCATATGGTGCTGCTGAGAAAAAAGTAGGAAGGGAAATTCCCCTTTTTTTTGTAGTTCTGAGCAACGATAATTATTAAAGCAAAAGCTTTGTCCTTCTAAGACAAAACTCACTCTTCCCAGAAAGATTTTTCATGACTGTCTTTTATTACTCAAGCATTTCCTTGGGGGTTTCACTTCATTGTCTCTCTCCAAGTAGCTCTACAAAATATTCCCTCCAACTCTGATAGTACTCTCCTTGAGACTATGGGAAAAGATTTTCTTATTAGGGAGTTATATCACCTTGATGTCTCTTTTTGGTATAGTATCAGTTGATACGGTCTTTTTCTTTTTTTTAAGATTTTATTTATTTGACAGAGAGAGACACAGCAAGAGAGGGAACACATGCAGGGGGAGTGGGAGAGGGAGAGGCAGGCTTCCCGCGGAGCAGGGAGCCCAATGTGGAGCTCGATCCCAGGACCCTGGGATCATGACCTGAGCCAAAGGCAGACACTTAATGACTGAGCCACCCAGGTGCCCTGATATTGTCTCTTTGACTGGATGTTCTGCTCCTTAATCTGTCTGCTTCA
This sequence comes from Halichoerus grypus, assembly GCF_964656455.1. Lineage (NCBI taxonomy): Eukaryota > Metazoa > Chordata > Mammalia > Carnivora > Phocidae > Halichoerus > Halichoerus grypus. The sequence continues at coordinate 140,162,749 of NC_135718.1, read as the reverse complement.
AAATAACCATAGCAGGTGCAACAGAGAATCAGGAAAAAAGGGCTCAAGATCTTGGGTCTGATAAGGTAGTCTGTCTACTCAGAGCATATGAATCCCATAAAATAGACTCCAATGCTCTGGACAATAGAGAGAAAAAATAAAAGGAGGAAAAATCCATGCTTTTGTGTCTGGGTTGCCGAAACTTCTAGCTAGACCACACACAGACTAACAATGAAATTTTTCGCAGGTGGGAGTTTTTCTTAATTTATAATCTTAATTTAACCATATGATCTATTTAATTTCTTTACCATCACAGTATGTTTAAATAAAGCTTGTGTAAACAAATACATTGAAAAGTATCACTCTAAGGAGGTTTATCCCCATGGCCCTTGGTGACAGTATTTAAATCATGTACAACAGCAGGGATAACTTCAAGGTCAGGATCTGCTATAAGCCCCTATCCCCTGGTACCCTCCTCTCTGCTGTCTTTCCTGGAGGAACTGCCCTTCCCACATCATTTCTTCCCCCCATCCATTGCTATTTCTTCCCACCCATGGGACCTCCCCATTCACACTCTTCCCCATGGACATTGCAAGAGATGAGCTTCATGGGCAAGAAAAACTGATGATCCTTTTTACATGGATGCCTTTCAGGGAAAACTCTCCCTTCTGGCTCTGCTCCTATTCCCAGTGGCGATGCCCCCTCTTTGGGTGCTTTACATTTATAAATTGGGCCTGGCTTGTTGCAGATTAGTGATCCTTTTCTGGCTAAATTTATGATATTCTGCTTTCTTTCTGTAGGAGACAGAGTCAGGCTCATTATGTTGAAATAATATTTGCTGCTTCAAAGTTCTCGAAGAGAACCTTGGGCTCTTCAGGGGAAAGATACTATATAAATCCAATAAAGAATGAATACATAAATAATAAGAGGCTGGTCAATGCTGAGTGCAGCGAGATTTTTTTTTTTTTTTTTTGCTACTATATAAGAGACACTATACATTACAATTTTTCAGAAGTGCAGCAGTCTTATTAAAAGAAAGATTATCAGATATTTCCCATGGTATGTTTTCTCTTGAGGATAAAAGAAGAAGAAATGGGTTTAAATTGGAGTAGAAGGATTTTGAGTTAGATATAGTCAGTTTCTACAGGGCTATTATATTTAAGTAGAGCTGGTCAGTATGTGAGGGTCATTAAAAAAGAACAAATGAACAAATGGACCTGCAAATGATGTTAATCTTCCTTTCCACAAGCTGAGTTCCATGCTGTGTGACACTCTTCATGTGCCGAATGACTCTGCTTACGAAGGAAAGCAACTATATTGAATTGAGTTTCATTCCTGACTAATGAGTTGGCATAGCATTGGGTTCTCAGCATAGGCTTGTGGGGGTCAGAAAAACTAGTAAATCCCAAGCCCATTTTAACATTGTGAGTTTGGACAATTTATTTGTCCTCTCAGAACCTAAGTTTTCTCAACTTGCACTTGGGAATGATATCTCCTATCTATTAGGGTTATCAAGCAATTTAAGAGAATATATGTAAAGTGTAATACATAGTGATTAGCACATAGCAAACCTGCAATAACAGTGGGTCCAGTCAAACCTGCAGGCTCATTGGGTCAGGTGTCTCTAGATCTCAAATAAGTTACTGAGAACAGGTATCACCTTTCCCTCCTCACTCTCTCCTTCTTTCTCCTCCTTCCTTCCTCCTTTTTTCTGGAAAAATTAATTGGCCATCCATTAGGTATCATGTGCTATATTAGGCACTTTAAGCAAAACTGAGAAATCCACAGTCTACTAAGACATTGGGGCAAACATGTAAAGAAATATTTTCAATAAACTATTCATAAAATAGTATACCAATTGTCAAACTGGAAGAACTACTATCCCAGGGCATGATAGAGGAACCACATGTGCTGGTCTTATTGGAACTATAGCTCCTTAAAATCTTTTCTTGTGGCTTAAATACAGATGAGATATCAACAAATTTTCTCAAAACTACTTGCTCTCTTCTTCCATATTGTGATGTTATCTTGTGGCTTCAAGGTTCACCTTCTTCATCAATCGTCCCTTGTTGGATTTAGAACCAGTAAGAGGGAGATTTACAATTAAGCATTTAGATTTCATCTAAAACCTTTCAAAAATTATAATAAAGAAGAAAAAAGGCACAAATACACTAAGACAAAAAAATGACAAAGACAGATTAGCTGACAAAAGAGGTCAACCTTCTAGGAACTGAAAAGCAGATGATGCACGGTAACTGATTCAACAAATAAGAGAAGGTTAACTTTGTGTTGTAGGGGGTGGGGGCAACCTAGAAATGAGCAAATTTCCCCTGCTGAAGTACAAAATTCCGGAAAGATTCTAAAATGTGAATGACTGGATACCCGAGGTGAAACTGGGATTCACGGTATGCTTTTTAATCTATTTATTTATTTTAGAGAGAGAGAGTGAGCGAGTGGGGGAGAGACAGAGAAAGAGGGAGAGAGAGAATCCTCAAGCAGACTCCCTGCTGAGGGCAGAGCCCATCAAAAGGCTCAATCCCAGGACCCTGGGATCATGACCTGAGCCAAAACCAAGAGTTGGCTGCTCAACTGACTGAGCCACCCAGGCACCCCCATGGAATATTTTCAAACTTTCCAGATTTTCTCCCCAACTTCCCACAGTCAAGTGACTCCATTTTTCCCATTGGCAGAAGACTGGAGTTTTACTTTCTGGAGAGGTGAAATTATAGGGTTTCTGCACTTAGGACACTGGACACTCGAGGGTGGAGGTGGGACTTGCTATTAAAAGCATAAGATTTTGTAAGTTTACTCACATAGCAAAAGCCCATCTCACTGCTTTCCCCAACTTTATAGCTTGCATGTGGACATCTTATTGATATTCTTGTCCTCTGTCTTACCTCAACTCCCAATCCAAGGAGATTGTAAAGCTTCCTCCCCCAAATAAAATAACTAGCCCCAAATGACATTAAGAGTCCCTCCAAGATTAGTCATTTTCAACCTTGCCTGCATGTTAGAATCTCCTGGGGGAAATTTTAAGTATTCCAACATCTGTGTCTCATCTCAAATCAATCAAATCAAAATATCTGGGGAGAGGCTGAAATACCAGTATGTTTTAAAGCACCCAGCAGCCAAAGCTGGGAACTATACCACCTTAGAGTGAGGCCCATCAGTCAACAAATGTTGTCATTATACACAGAACTGCCACTTTGTCTGTAGTATTTCATTCGTTATTACTAAGCAGTTGAAGAAAACTTTAATGTGAAAGAAAGAAACAAAAACAAAAAGAAAAAAAATGGGAACATGATATTCACAAAAACAATGTATAAAGGAGTCAGACACTCCAAAATCTATAATGAAATTTTTTAAAGATTTTATTTATTTATTTTAGAGAGAGGTATAGAGAGAGCATGAATAAGAGTTAGGGCAGAGGGAGAAGGGAAGAGAGAATCCCAAGCAGACTCCACGCTGAGTATGGAGCTTGATGTGAGGCTCCATCCCAGGACCCGAGATCACGACCTGGGCTGAAATCAAGAGTCGACGCTTAACGGACTGAGCCAGCCAGGTGCCCCACTTATAATGAATTTTAAAAATAAATAAAGATACTGCATATATGAAAAAAGAACAAGTCACTACGCAAAAGATAAAATGAAAGAACAAGATAGAATTTTGGAAATTAATACAATATAACAGAAAAAAATCAACTGAAGATTTGTAAGGTGAGTTGAAACAATTTCTTCTCAAAGATGAAAAATGATTAAGAGCTAGCTCAGGTACATACTAGCTGTGCAATTTTAGGCTAATTATCTACCATCTCTCTTCCTCAGTTTCTTTATCCATACAGTGAGATAATAGTAAATATTCTTTTTTTTAAAAAAGATTTATTTATTTATTTATTTAGAGAGTGAGTGGGAGGAGAGGCAGAGGGAGAGGGAGAGAAAGAATCTCCAGCAGACTCTGCGCTGAGTGCGGAGCCCAATGCAGGGCTCCATCCCTTGTCCTGAGATCATTACCTGTGCCCAAATCAAGAGCTGGTCACTTAACTGACTAAGCCACCCAAGCGCTCCTAGTAAATATTCTTTATAGTATTCTTGTGAGCTAATAAATGCAACATGGTTAGAACCATGTGATATTTTTAGTAATAAGAAAAAGAGGAGAGAAAGAATAGAACTTAAATAATTCCTGGTTGTTTCACATGCAACGGAAAGAATGTCCAGAGAATAAGCACAGAGATCACAGAGGGGAGAAACTATTAAGGAAATAACAAAAGCATTCTCCAGAACTAAAGCTTTCACATTGAAATGGCTCACTGAATATAGACATATGAAGTATACAAAAATGAAATGAAAACAGTGACACATCATTATGAAATTTCTCCAGAAGATAAAGAAAAAAGAGAAGAGATTCTGAAAGTTTTTGGAAGAGAAAAACAGATCTCCAAGGTTTTAGACTTTTTAATTTTAACCCTGGAAACTGAAAGACAAAGGACAATTATTCACAACTTAGAATTCTATACCCAGCCAAATTAATACAATTGCAAGAGTAGAATAAAGACATTTAAAACATGTAAGGAATAAAAAAAAATTCTTGTATTTATCCTAGGAGTATCCTGGAGGCTTGCTATAAGATGAGAAAATGAAGAAGAAGAAGAAGAAGAAGAAGAAGAAGAAGAAGAAGAAGAAGAAGAAGAAGAAGAAGAAAAAGAAGAAGAAAGAAGAAGAAGAAGAAGAAGAAGGAGAAGAAGAAGAAGAAGGAGAAGAAGAAGAAGAAGAAGAAGAAGAAGAAGAAGAAGAAGAAGAAGGAGAAGAAGAAGAAGAAGAAGAAGAAGAAGAAGAAACAAAGGGATCCAGAAAGCAAGGGATTGAACATATGGCAAAGGGAAAGTCAAGACGAAACGGAGATTCTTAAATATGTGTCATTTACACATTCATATATCAAGGGATATATGAATTTTAAATATTGACAGATTTTGTCAAATTGGCCAACAGCAAGGCATGACTTTCTGACTTTTACCATCTGATAGGGTAAAAGAGTACCGTACTTCACTTTTAGCTTGTATTTATATTTCTCTTACTGTGAAGCAAGAGCTTAAGCATATTTTCATATGGTTATGGCCATTTATGAGGTTAAGGGTTTCAACAGTCTTTCAGCCTCCAAATGGGAAAGAGTGAGAAGGTGGGTGTGATATGTAATCAGAGAGACAGAGATAAGAGGTCTAGACAGAAAGAGACAACAAGGAAAGGAGATATTTCCAAAGTTCTGTCATGTTCTCTCATTTTATCTTTTGTGTAGTGACTTATTCTTTTTTCATATGTGCAGTATCTTTATTTATTTTTTAAATTCATTATATATTGGGGTACCTGGGTGGCTCAGTCAGTTAAGCATCTGCCTCTTGATTTCAGTTCAGGTCATGATCTCAGGGTTCTGGGAGGTTAAGCGTACTTTCATATGGTAATGGCAATTTATGTTTCCTTTTCTGAAAAACGTCTGTTCAAATATGTTGAACATTTAGTATTTTTATTCAGTCCAACCAACATATCCTATAATGTACCAAGTATTAGGACAGCCTTGGAAACATTTACTTTGGAGGACAGTTGGTTTGGGATCAGTAAATAATGAAACCACTCGGGGGTAAATGATATACTAATGGCTATACAGAAGGTCTTGTTTACAACCATATTCATCTCCAATATTATATACTAATTATTATGGCTCTGAAGTGTATCACTTTATTTGAAGCAGTTAATTTTTGTATGGTTTATTTCCTTGGGTAAAAGTCTTCAGTTCATATCTCTTCTGAAATGCGTGAAGTTCACAGTAGTTAACATACTATAAGACCACTCCCAACCCTAATGTCCCCAGCCTCCTCACTCCACCTCCCCCTACCCATTGCTCTCTACTCTGCCCCCCCATCCCAATGTGCCACATTGTGTCCCACGTTGGAGCTTGTCTTCATGCTTCCAGCTCTAATTCCATTTGTTGGAAAATCCTGTCTCTGTCTTAGTAGCCTCCTTATCTTGAAGACTGAGCACAGATTTCAGCTCTTCCAGCATGTTTCTTCTCTCTTCCCAAGTCAAAATTAGATAAGCCTTCTGCATAATAATTTCCCAGTAATGATGTGCACCTGTTTCTTACGATTTACTTCTACACCATGGAAGTTAAAAGTGCTGTTATGGAATCAGACAGATCCTGGGCCTGCCATTTTCTATATTTGAGTTCTGTGTATTCTTTAGCGAGCTACTTCATTTTTCTGAGCATCAGTTACTTCATTTTTCAACAAGGCTAATAATAATAATAATAATAACACCTACATTATAGGGTTGGAGGGAGTATAAAATGCAGTATGGTACCCATACCTGACACATAGTAAACACATACATTGTCCAGTCCCACCTTGAACCGGGTCAAGGGTTTTTCTATGACCACTTTCGTGGTCTAGGGCTCTTTTATTTATTTTGTTGTTATTTGTTTGTTTGTGGTGGTATGGCGATGTTGGACCATTAAAAAGGAAAATGGCAGCATGCTCCTCAGCCAAACTTAGGGTCACTTACTGGTAGCTATTGATGATGGGGCCTCAACCAACCAGCTACTGGAAAATCAGTTCCTCAGCTGTTCTGCAGGTTTTGGCTTCTGCTCAGCTGCCAGGTGTTGAGTATGAGTGGTGTTCCAAGATTCTTATACTGAACAACCACTCTTCTTTCTTTGTTGTCTCTCTGTCCAGACCTTTTATGTCTGTCTCTCTGATTACATATCACATTTACCTTCTCACTCTTTCCTGCATGGAGGCTGAAAGACTGTTGGAGGCCCTTACCCTTCTCCATTCTCTTTGCAGTCTGTTGAGGTGATGTGATCTATATGATCTACTTCCCTTACTAACTTTCATTTTTTGTTCTCTAGAGTTTAGTTGGAAGATAACGAACAACAATAACAGCGACCTTCTTTCTATTGTTTCTTTCCTTATGTAATCTTGATACAGTAATCTGAATTCTCCCTGACACAGTGTGGAGGGGAATGTTGGAGAAATGATTAGTATTTCAGAATAACGTATCTCACTGTGCACACTCAAACTGGGTGTGATTTTAAATTTTATTTATTATAAATACTTGCTTATTGATCCATATCTCCCACCAGAACATAACCTACCTGAGCACAGTGACTGTGTCGATGACATTTATGCTTTCTTACAGTCACAGTGCCTGGCTCTGTTGATTGAATGAAGATTCTGCCAAATACTCTAAGTGACACTTGAAATAAGAAGTTTGATACCCCACTAACCTTAACATTTTCTTGTTCACTTCTGGTTATTTATTGTAAAAAAATATTGAAGGGATGTAAGTTTGCCAACATCAACATAGCTTTTTAAGTTAGCACGATTTTGATATAATTCTTTTCTCTCAATTTAGAAATTCAGTTGCAACAGTTCTCAGGCTCAGTATTGAATGTTCATGTTACAAAGTCTGATAATATGCACATGGAATTCTATGCTCTAGGATAGTGCTTCTTTATAACGTGTGTAGAAAACACCCAGGGGTCTTGTTAAAGAATAGATTCTGATCCAGTGGGCCTTAGATTCTATGTCCCTAAGAAGCTTTCAGGTCATGCTAATCCTTCTAGTTCATGGACTGTACTTTGAAAAGTACTTTAAAAGCTCTAGATAAAACAAACAAAAACAAACAAATGCCATATGGAATATCAAAATAAACAGATTCTATTATACGATGTCAGTATACCATCAAAATAAAGAAAAAAAGCCAGTAAAAATAGGAATCATAATGACATGCAAATAACATCAAAGAGTGTTGAATAACATTTACTGAAATTATACATAAATAAAAATCACAACATAAGCAATCCCTTTCCCTCTTAGTGACGGTTAGTTGTAGGGTAACATTATTTTTTGGTTATTGTTGAAATACCTGCTGATTTTTAATTTCTTCAGGTGTTACAGTAAAATTTAGGCAGCTAGCTTATTTGTTAATGTAAGTGTTGACAAATGTGCACTTAGTTTTCATAGAAATTCTACTTTGTTACAAATGGCAACTATAAAATTATAGTGATGAAATATTAAGTCCTGAACAATCTGCTATTCTCTTAAATTATGAATCACAGTTAAACTACCATATAGATTTATTCTTAATTGTACTAATGAGAAAAAGCCATGTCGGTAGTTTGTAAAACACGATTTAATTTTTAGTTCTAGAGAAAATCTCCACATAGACCAGTTCGTATTAAGAAAATTCAACATAGCCAATATCAGGCACAAAAACGTATCAGCTAATGCTCAAAGTACTCTGTAAATAGCCAGTGATTTTTGTTATGCCGTGTCATGATTTTTGTGTGTACTATGCTCTGATGAAAATTGGAATATGTTTGCTAGACAATAAACTGGCATTTTGTTTTGTATTGGGAAACAGCTACGGACAAACATCTGAGCATTTTGCAGCTTAAATTTTGAATTAATTTAATAGGAATTAAGAAAACTTAATAAGCTTAAATCTCTGATAGAAGTTGTTCAACAGATCATGAAACAAATGTCTCTTCTGATGTAAAAAGATAATTTCCAATAATGTTTAATGAATTGAAGAAAAATTATACTGTTTTCTCCAGCAAGGATTCTGCTAAATTTGTAGGCATACACGCTTGCTACTTGCCCTTAGCATTTCCCATATCTGTTCCTTTTCACTGATTCCTATCTCAACAAAGCAGCAGAAGGTTTGCTTGATTACACATGTGTACTTGCCACTTGAGAGCACACACACACACACCACCACACCACCACCACCACCACCACCATTGAAAGGTTACTATTTTAGATGCAAATTAATTGAATACATTTGGGTCAAAGATGTAAGGCTTTAAACAGATTATATCTATCACTTCAAGTTCCAATAATTAACATTTTTTTCTAAGTAGTTTTATCAGTGGGAAAGTTTGGGGCTAGTTTTTACTGTTTGTTTATCTCTATTACTTTTTATTTTATCTTCCTTGTTGACTATCACATTTATGTGCATGCTCTCCATTTGCAGGCCTCACTGTTCTGAAGGACTTCACTCATCCAGAATAGACTTGGAGACTTGAGACTGAAGAATAATTATTAGTTCTTTCTCAAGTCTTAGAAGAACAAAAATGCAAGTCTTAATAAGATGCCATGTAATTTACTTGTCAGACAGTCGTCTTAGGAGTGACATCAACATCATGGTAGCATGAGTCTTTCCCCTTGACTCTCTCCTTCAATTTACAACCACTAGGACATCCATGACCCAACAAAGGTTTCTCTGCGTACTACAGCAGATGCCAGAGAAAGCCACACATCTGTATGTCTGAGGGTGGGCGGATTGGACCTCATGGAGGTGGTGAAACTGGGGGAGCAAGGATGCAACCCACAGAGCAGCGGCAGCAATGGCGCCGGTAACCTCAGTGGTTCCAGGAGCAGTGGTGGCCTCAGGACCCTGACAATCTTGGTGCCCCCTGCAGCAGCCATGATGCCCCCAGCTGGTGCCAAAGACCTTGACAGTTTCAGGAGCAGCTCCTGGGAACCTGTCCCCCACCCCCAGCAGTGGTGGCAGTGCCCGTGACCTCGCTGCCTGATACTACAGAGAACAACTAAAATATTTGTAAAAAAAAAAAATGCAAGAAAGCATGATTCCATAGTTTAATAGACCTCAAAATGTGTCTGTAGCAAGAGTTCTAAATAATGAAGATGGGTCCAAAAGACAGGTAAAATTAAGTTCAGTATACTCTGATTAAAAAGATAGAGTGGTAAAGAAAAAGATAGAGTGGTAATAATTTGGAAATATAAACATGATTCTAATTATTTCAGATATCAGAGATTATCGTCTGGAACAAAATCTCCCCTAGCAATGTCAGACTAACAAAATGACCCTATGGTATTATGACTATAGGATTAGAAAACCTATAGTTACATAAGCTGCAGTCCTTAGGTGCCCATAATCTAGTGGGGCTTGAGAAAAATAATAGTGTGGCAACTACAATTATAAATGCACACCAAATATGGTTTTATCATAGAGGAGGGAATGATCAAATCAGCAGGGAGTCAGGAGGACTTCATAGAAGAAAGATTATTGACCTGGGTCTTGAAGGAGTCATAGACACTCACCAGGGAAGAAAAGAATACAAAACACAGAGGTTTTAATAATAGTTTATATACATTTCCCCTATTGATTTCCTTTCTGCATTTAGTCAATTATCCATTACCCCAGGAATAATAAGGACTGGTAAAGTAGAAGGAAGTAGAACAGAGATTATTCCATAAATGGTAGTTCATGAATGCATACTACCCATCCATCCATCCATTATCATGGGGTGCCTACTTTGAAAGAAAGATTACCACTCCCAGGTCGATTTGGTTGGTGTTGTTCAGGTGGGTGGTTGGGAGTAAAAGCTGATAAGGCAACATTGCTGGAGAAGGCTGGAACACAACCAAGATGAGTCAAGACTGGAAGGTAACACGTGAAGGATTATGTACTTAATATAAAGATACTTTCATTCTACCCCACATGCTATGGTCTGCATGGTTTGTGTCCCCCCACAAATTTTTATGTTGGAATCTAATGCCCAATGTGATGGTCTTAGGAGTTGGGGTCTTTGGGAAGTGCTGAGGTCATGGGAGTGGAGCCCTTGTGAATGAGATTAGTGCTCTTATAAAAGAGAACCCGCAAAGATCCCTTCCCCCTTCCACCATGTGAAGACACAGCAAGAAGTCAGTAGGCTGAAACCCCAAAGAGGGTCTTCACTGGAACTGGACCATTCTGTCACCCTGCCTTCAGATTTTCAGCCTCCAGAACTGTGAGACATAAATTTGTTTTGTCTAAGCCACCAAGTCTGTGGTATTCTGTTATAGCAGCCTGGACAGGCTAAGACACCACACTATTGTCCTTCACATGATAGCTAAATCAGTACGTGTAGCTTATCAGTAGTGAGAGCTGAGAATCTTTAATGACTTTATTTTGCCATCATGAAAGGTTTTCCTGTGATACCCATTGGTCATTTCTTGCAAGTTTTTTTTCCTTTGTATTCTGAGGCTTTGCCAAATCCCAACTGAGAAAAACAAAAACAGAAACTCTTTTGAGAGATCCAAACCATTCACTAATCACCCTAAACCAGAAAATGGGGCTTCTATCAACCTAGAAGTGAGGGTGGCAATATAAATAGGATAGCTCCCAGCAACTGTATAATGTGAAAATTCTGTAAAAATTTAACAAAAACATCAAGAAGTCTTCGGTGCCAACCCTCCTCCCATCATCCCTTTAGTGAATGTTCCTTTGGGCTCCTATAATAATTTTTATATGACCTTACTAAAAATTTATCACTTTCTATCATGCCTGTTGATTTATATGTTTGAATTTCTCCCAAATACCAAATTTTTTGCAGAAAAGCATGTCTTACCTGACATTGGATCCTCAGAACCTAGCAGCTGGGTATAGAATCGGCTATAAATACATGACCATTGAATAACAAAGGCATGAGCGAGGATACTGTGTACAAAGGAAAGCATGGAGAGACATAGCATGCCATAGCCACAGACCTGCAATATGAGCTTTTGCTGGAAAGGAGATGTTGAGTGGGGCAATGGTGGGAAATAATCAGGGAAGTAATCAGAGAAAAAAATCAAGGGCTAGGGCACTAAAGGCCTTCTGTACCACAGTGAGGAGTTCGGATTTTATTTGGGAAGGCGTCATAAAGTATTTTGAACCTGCAAGTGATGTGTAGGTGCCTGCTTTTTTGAAAGCTAACTGGCTGACTGCAGATGATGGGTTATAATGAGGTGAGCCTCAAGTGTAAGAGGTGTTCAGAGCCTGAACAGAAGCAGGGGCAGTGGAAAGGGATAGGAGGCAATAAGGCCAGAGCTCTTTGAAGTAGAGTTGACAGCCTTGGTGTGGTGGTGGATCATGGACCCATCTTCGAAGTTGACAGCTCACGAGACCCGATGGTGCAGTAGGAAAAATACCCCGGGATTATGTGACTGGGACCCGTGCACACTTCTTTATACCAAAGAATGGTGAACCCTCAGTATTGTTATGGCCCCTACCCCAGCCAAATACTCCAAGATATACACAACCCTCAAATCTGGGCTTCTTCAATTGATGCATTTTTTTTTTTTTTATTCCATGTAGCCTGCCCTGACCATCACACCTACCACAACACTGGGAGAAATTAAGGAGGCTATTAGGCAATTGAGTCCACTTACTTGGGTTTAAGTTTACTTGTGTATAACCTTTGCACTGTTTGTTGCTTGTTTAATAGATAAAATGAAATGACAGTAAATTTAAACATAGTCTCAGTGGATAGTTTCCCCAGTCTTTGTGGATTGACTGATGGAGCTCACTGGTGAGTAACTGCACAAAAGTGGTGAAGATGGAGGAATTGGTAAGAGCTCCTAGGCCCATGGTATAAATGGTTTGTAACTCCATTAATTGGAATGAAGCAGGAAAGAGCTCATTGAGGGATTGGCCATGATGAGTTTTGTTTTCGACATATGGAGTTTAAGAACTTTGAGATATCCAGTGTAAAGCCCTGATCAGTGGAGCGACGATGAAAATTTCATTCTGGACAGTTTTGTTTGTTAAAGGGGGTTCGTTGGAGCATAAGTGTTATTTAAATTCCGTAATTCTCAAAATGCTTTCTATCTTGCTATCTCTCTGCCCCATTTTCGACTGGAGATTCAAATTAGGCTGTGTAACGTACCAGTATCACCATGGTGACTAGCCCTTAAATTTGCTGACTGAAACCTTCTCCAGGGACGCATGGGAACAGTGACGGTCACAATTGGAAACAGTATTTGAAGAAAGGACTGAGGGAAAACTTAAGAGATAACTACTAGTGTATTAGCTTTGAAGACTTATCACCAGGTTGTCTCTAATAATGTGTGGGATGGAGAATTTCTAACGGAAGACTGCATAAGTATGTTTCTCTCTAGATCTAAAGAAAAGCTGTTGTAGATTTGTTGCTGAGAAAGATATTTTCAAGTCTTTAAGTGCTGGGATAAATAAAGACATGTGATGGTCTTTCTTTTTTGTTTAGACCCATGCCTTCCCAAAAGATAATGGGGAACTAATGCTGCTGAACAAAGATGATTTTCATCAAAGGCCAGACAGGACCCATGGTAGTAATAGAACTTCTTAAATCACCTGCAGCAGAGACTAAAGAAACCTACACACAGACAAAGAACCAGAGTTTCTGATGTTTGGCCGGAACTGCAGCGTGTGAGTAGGTTTCCATAGTGTGAGATTGTCTCTGTAGGTGATTTAACTCTTTAATGTTTATAATAAAAGTAACTCTCTCTTGCTCTCTGAAACAAATGGATGCAGTCAATTAGAGTTCTGTGATTGCATCTAGAATTAGAGAAATTAGACCCTTCAGTTGGATGCTAGGAAAAACAGATAATGGTTGATTCTCCTAGCTCCCAAAAGGCATGAAGGATAAGTTACATATTTAATGAGATTTTTTTTTCCCTTGATAGTCTGTTCTGATGGGCAGATGTCCTGGAAAAAGACCCAGACAATTTAAACTGGAGCTCAGAAGCCATTAGAGACTGCTAAGCCCTGCTCATATTTAAAAAATTTATCATATGTATTCTTAGCACCCAAATCATGTCTGACAAATAAATATATGCTCAATAAATCCTCACTATATCAAATTAAATTTACCATACATTTATTGTGCTGTTTCCCTAATTAGTCTAAATTTTTTTTCAATTGGAAATAGATTATTAGTTCCAAAATGCTTATAGAGAGTAGATATTGTAGGTAAACACTCGTTAAATTTAACTGATAGGCTTGAGACAATAAAAATCAATTCCCTATTGGCAAATGTAGGAGATAAAGATATTTCTCAAATACTCGAAAAAGGAACTATGTAATGCCAACATATTTTTATTCCTAGCATTTATTATAGTGTCTGACATGTAGTAGCTGGGATGACCAACTTGTCTTGGTCTCCCCAGGACTTTCTTAGTTTTAACAGAGAAGGTCCCACATCTCAAGAACCTCCTCAGTCCTGGACAAACTGGGATTGTTGGCCATCCTACATCGGGATGTTTATTGAATGAAGGAATAAATAAAAGAAGAATCAGGCTTATTAATCTCTAAACCTATTCATCAGATTCCACATAAGTGCATTCTCTCTCTGTATTTATTACATAGGAAGTCAAATCTGAATCATAAGTCCCACTCCATGTGATCATTTTTAACCTGTGAGCAAACCTAAGGGGGAGTCAGAGGTTGATGGGTGAAAGTGTGAGCCAAAGAAGTTCATTAGGAGAATTTAATGTTAATGGCATTAAACTAAGATAACCTGACATATCGAGCTCACCAAATCACAGTGAGGCTGGAAATCCTTTGCAAATAAGGCAGAGAACACTGATAAATTTTGTGTCCATGATGCTTTATGTCTACATATTGCTGCTCCCTATTCCCCTTCTCCCTGATATATTCTCTTTTCACATATGTGAATTTATTAAATTTGGGCTTGTCTTGATATGGAAGCTATACTGTATCTTCAGGAAATTTGCATATCTGTTGCTTTATATATCTTCCTTCTATGATTCACTCATTCCTTTATTTATTCATTCAGAAAATAGGAGTAGAATTTCTACCTTGTACAAAGCACTGTCTTGGTGCTAGGATACCACGGTGAATAAAATAGACAACCATATCTATTCTGATAGATCTTTCTAATGTGGAGAAACAGATAAACAGAATAAATAAACTATGTAGTAGGTTAGATGGTAAGTGCAAATAAATCAAGAAAGTGAATGGGGTGTTGGGGAGAAGAGGTCAAGGGTAATCAGTGATGTCATTTTATTTTATTCATTTATTTATTTATCAAAAGATTTTATTTATTTATTTGAGAGGGAGAGGAGAGAGAGAGAGAGCATGATGGGAGGGGTGGGGGGAACAGGCAGAGGGAGAGGGAGAAACAGACTCCCCAGGATCCTGTGGAGAAGGCAGCTGCTTAACTGCCTCAGCCACCCAGGAGCCCCAGTGATGTCATTTTAAATAGGGCAATTAGGGAAGCCTATACTGAGAAGAGGGCATGGAATCAAGATCTAAAGAAAGTGAGGAAGGCTGGCAAGAATCTCAATGGTGTAGAGTCCTCCAGGCAAAGGGAACGGAAAGTGCTATATTCCTGAAACAGGACCTGGCCTTTTGAGTTCTATGAATATGTGTGTGAATACACATGAAGAGTCAGTGTGGCCAGAAGAGAGTGAGCAAAGAGATGAGTAACAGAACATGAGATGAGAATTGGTGATGGGGGCATAAGTAGGGTGTGAAGAGCACAAGATTCTACTGGGCCATTTAAGTCATTCTAAAGCTGTTGACTTCTCTGAATAACTTAGGAGCCTTTGAGGGAGTTCAAGATGAAGATCACTTGACCTAACACACATTTTAACAGTATCACTCCGGTTGCTGTGTTGACAACAGGCTGAAGAGACACTAGGCAGAGCTAGGAAGACCAGTAAAGAGGCCATTGCAACAATCTCACCAAAAGAAATTCACTCCTTGGAAAAGAATGGAGACCATAGAGGTGATGACAGATTTCAACTGTAGGGCTTTCAGAATTTGTTGGAGAATTGGAAGTAAAATATAAATAACAGGAAGAAGAAGTGATGACTGCAAGGTCCTTGGCCTGCACAACTGGAAAAAATAGACAGTGTACTAGTCATATGAACCCTAAGTACAACCATGCTCCCAAAACAGTGATTTCTACAGTCTGAGTCATTACCTTTTATTTCCATATTGCCATGTTCAGTGGCCAACGTGATTTTTCTTATTTTCAAATTCTTGGAGTAGAGGGGTCACATCAGTATCCAAGAACTTACGGAAGTGACCATATATGTTAAGGTTAATTTCTGGGAAAAAAATCCACAAAGCCACAGGGTTATCACATAACAGGAAATTTTGCTGACTACTGACTTCAGTTACATGTTGTCCCCTGTAATATTAGACATATACTTCTTTTAAGACAGAATAAAATATTTTCCCATATTCAGCAATCAATCATTTCACACTGGCTTTTTTAAATTTTATGTTTCTAAACACATCCTCAGGATTGTCTTTGTGATTCGTGTGTGAAACTTCACTTGTAAAAATAGTTTGTGGAGAAAATTGGCAAACAAAAACAAAATCACCTCTACAGTCCATGTTAGAATGTATTCAAAGCTTAGAAAACTTTCTCATTACCTGTAAATTTGACAACATAGTTACCTCTATGGAAAGTTTAGATGTGTATTTTTATATCTCCCTCATTATTATCCACATAAAGTACCATATTGGATAAATGTCATGACAAATGGCACACTGAGGAGATACTAACCATTAGAAAGACAATTAATTGACTAATGCACTATAGAGCTTTTTGTAATAATATAGTTTACTTCTTATGATGATCACGCAACCTATTTATATTTGTTTTAAACCTTAATAGACTCTACATCTCACTTTTATGTAAGATTGTTGACCTTGGTGAAGCTTTCTAGGGAATCAAAACTTACACAATAAGGCTGAATCTTTTCTGTTCTGAAAAATGAAAAAAGAATCTCCATTACACTTCTTGTAAATTGAAGTCATTGCCTGCAATAGAAGATAATCATAAATTCCAACTCTTCAGAAAATGAAGTAGAATGATATATTTTTAAAGGTGTGAAAGCATGTATTGCAGCCTGAGAGAAATCAAACCATAAACAGATTCTCTCTTTCTTAAAATAGTGGCCTAATATTTCTTAGGATGGAATTTAAAGTAGAGATAAAATAAAGCATGAAAGACCTATAAACTATGAAACACAGAATTGTGAACCTCATTCACATAACTTATGGAAGGAAACTTAGAATTCGTCTCTCACACATAAATTCATTTGTTGGGTAAATATACATAGTTAATTTCCCCTACTTAACATATTTGTAACAAGTATCTGAAAATTATCAATTGATCTATTTTAGGGTATGGTCAGCCGACAATTTAGATACTCAGAGATTATTTTTGGCATCTTATTGTGACCCTGGACCTAGATGGCATTTTACTTTTATGCTTGTTTGTTTACTTTGTTTTTGGTGTGTTGCTAACTGAATTCAGTAACAGGACCCAGATCTAAAAAGGAAGTACGCAGTCTGTGTTAGTTATCAATGATCAGTATCAGTTGATGCCAACACAACAGACTGAAAAATGCAATCAAGTGTCATTTCACTGCTTGTTTCACTTGATATGCCTTATTATTTTAGCATCCAGTAGACATCCTCACTGCCAAGTTTCTGGTGTTCTCCAATAGAGCTTGTGTTCTCTCTAGCCTTTAAAACTTGTCTTAACTTTATGCATCTTAGATCCCTTTGGCAATCTCATAAAGACTATGGGTTCCTTCTCTAAATACTGCTTTTTATATATCTAGGATAAAATGCATAAAATTATAACAGAAACAAAGCATATTAAGAATTAATTTTATTTACAGACAATTTGGGACCCCTTATGGAAACTATCTACTGTCTTAGTCCATTTGGGCTTCTCTAACACAATACCATACACTGAGTGGCTTATAAACAACAGAAATTTATTTCTCACAGTTTGGAGGCTTGGACATCCAAGATTGATGTTTTGTGAAGGTCTGCTTCCTGGCTCATAGATGGCATCTTTATGTTACGTCCTCATGTGATGGAAAGGACAAGGAAGTTCTCTGGGTGTTTTTTGTTTGTTCATTTTTTTTTTTTTAATGAGTGCTAAATTCATTCACGAGGGCTCCACCATCATGACCTAATCACCTCACCAAAGCCTCACCTCCTAAAATCATCTCACTGGGGGTTAAAATTCCAACATATGAGTTTTTGGAGGACACAGATATTCAGTCCATAACATCTACTTTCGTGCAATATGCAGAAGAAATTAGAGCCTGCCATTAAATTGAAAGTTAAGAGGTCACTAGAGAAAAAGCCTTTACCTCCGTCTCTAGTTTATCTTTCTTGCTGAGAATAAGCAATCTTGATACATGTTTTGTGTAAATGCAAGGGGAGATTTTAGTGTTTCAGCATATACATCAGGATAGGAAATAATGGAGAATATCAACAAGGATATAATTTTTCTTTGTGAAATGATCATTTTGACTCTTGACGTTCAAGAAAAATTCTGAATCTTGTTAATTTGTATCCACCCCTTGGAAAGTTTTTCTCACAGTTTAATGCTTTATGAATTGGCCTTAAAAATACTAAAACTGGGAGGAAGTTGTGAACGTTTCATCTTTCTACTGTACATATACTCAGAAATTAGTTTAATATGTAGATTGTATCAAGCTACTGGGACAAATGCTAAAAGGAGGAGAATTTTTCTACAGATTATCCAGTTACTTAGTCAGTATAATTATCAGTGCCTGAAGCAGCGTTGTTTCTAGAATTTTATAAGGTTTGAAGAGATTCTATTGATAACTACCTACCTCCAGGGAGTGCTAATGTCAGATTATTTAACATTGTGCATTTAAGGCACCAAAATGGAAACACAGTTTGGCAAAATTCATCTAGGTTACGCCAAGCTTGCTATCCTGCTCTGAAATGAGGCCCCTGAATTTAACTTTTGGTCCCTAATTTGGTTCCATCCCTGGACCTTAGGTTTTTTTACTCTCTCCAGTACCTTCTCACTTTTATATGGATCTTTCACCTTCTTTCTATGAAGTCCTTGTGCTAAGATATTTCTTTCAGACTCTACTCATGCTCTTATTAAACTGGATATTCCTAAACACTAACCTAAGCTGTCCCTGCTCATAATTCTAATAAATAACTGGTTGCAAAAATTATTGCATACTACAATCTAAGGCTTGAAAATAGAAGTTGTAAATCTGGTTATGGGATATGAATCTCACCAAAGTACAAATCCAAGCAAATTGTTATTGCTTACAATTTTTTACTTTTGGAAGACAGCCATTAGGAAAATCCTTTCAAAAGATCTCATCGATTTGGTCTTTGTTAGGAACATTTTACAGGGGAAAAATAAGTTTGGTTGTGTGTCCTGAAGACTAGATCCCTCATTCAGACCTTTGTTGGCTTCTCTTTCCAGTTCATCTTGGCATATCACAAGGTGAACGGGCAAAATAATGATGACAGATGGGCAGGCGAACAATCGTGCCAAGATTTCAACCTGCATGCTACATTTCAATAGCTCATGAGAAATTTTTTGCTCAAGAACATGATGTGACAATGTTGGACAATAGCCTGTATATTTAAGTCGACCTATCTCAGTGAACTTAAAAAAGATATTAAATTGCAAAATCTGGACATGCATATCTAATAAATTTAAGTTTGTCAGACAAATACTAGCTTCAGGATAATCTCAAATAACTGAAGGGGACACATTAAATGATGCCATGAATGCAGACATTTATTAACTTCCCCTTGATGGAGATTTGCAAGTTGCACCTAAATGAGTCTAGAGTCCAGATTTATGTTTTGTCAAGTAGATCGAAAAGAAGCAGACATAAAGCTGAATCCCACTGTGAGAAACAATGAAGGAGGCCCTGTTTTATTATTTTTTTTCCTCTGGGATATCTGTCCAAAGTCAAAAGAAATTGTTATAATACATACACCCATGGATCATGGCTGGGGGTTTTCATATCATTCATATAAATATGCAATTATGGAATTTGTAATTTCTCATTTTTTAAGTGAACTTGGTGTTCCAATATAATTAGTTTAACAGACAAAATCTCAATAATCAGAAAACAGAACATAAATGAAGATAGCTGAAAAAACATTGCTCTGGTAAAAAATAATCAATCAAAAGAAGCATAAAAAATTAACTTGTAAAAATGTGTGCCATGACAACGGATAAGTTAGCTGTAGGTAAAATGATCATTGTTTTGCTGAAGATCGAGTATTATAACATTTGCTGTTCTTTTAACCATAAATGAATTTTCTGCCTGCCTGATTTTGTAATCAGAATCTGCCAGAGTGCTATTTACATGTACCATCATTTGCAAAAGCAGAAACACATTCAGGGCATCAAAGTTGATAATACATAAAGTAAAGGCACTTGCTGCTTTCTGGAAACTTTGTTATTTAAGTGAAATACTGACTAAGATGAATTATGCTACTCAAAAGTTAGGTTAGTCCATGCACAATTGGGCAACTTTCAATTATAGAATTCCTGAAGCTTCCCTTGAATAGGACTAGTTATTAACATTGACCTCACACTGAGATATAACCACATTTTTAATCTTAAAGTACTCATGGTGTGTAAAGCACCACTGCTGTTAGAGCTTTCCTAGTTTCTATTGCTCAGCCTCACTTTGTCAGCACTATGAGAAATCTAGTCTTTGTGAATGCTCAGCTTATGGCACTAGGAGACTATAGAAGAAATGCTGGCTATTTACATGGGTAGTGCATATTTAATTTAGTCTCCATCATTATCATACCTGTGCTTCCAAAATGCAAACTTCTTTTATTAGAATGAAGCATGTCATTATTATTTTGTGCAAAAAAACCTCATTTCTTCCTAGGAGAAGGGGGGAAAAAAGGTCTAAATGATTCTAATGGAGATTTAGGGAAGCAATTGAAAATAGAAGAACTAGTTTTGAACTGCTTCTCTCACTCAAAAATTGATCATCTATCACTTCAATAACAAGAATTCATTAGGGTTACTGTGAGTTAAAATGTGATGTAAAACTACTATTGCTCAAATGGGTAATATCTGTTCTTTGTTTCCATTTGTTCGAAAATAAAAGGAAGTAGATAATTTGCCTGTCATGTAGAGTAAAGCTCTAGCAAAATTAAACAAGATAAACGTGCTTTTAGATTTTGCTGATTTCTTGGTTCTAATCACAAGAAAATGTTCTGTTGAAGCTTTAGAAATGAAAGTATTTTTAAATCTGAAGGACTCAAAGAGTGGTCATTATAAGCCTGGATCTCTAAGGTGAACATCAGGTTGAACATTAGAAGGATAACAGGATCCAGTGTTCTTCTTCTCATTATTATTATTAAAATGTGATTCAAAGAATAGATGAAATAAGGGGAAAACACTTCAGATGGAAATGTACATACATACTACAAGGGGCTAGACTGCCGCAAAATTGACCTAAGTCTTTTACATTGAAGAAAGTTTGAAAAAGTAAGTTTTTTAGAAATCAAACACAGTTTGAAAATCAGAAATCACTGATCAATGCTGAATCCAGAAGAGTAGAAACTGGGGAGAAAGAACTTTCCCCATTAACACTCCCATACTTTATGAGGGAGAGTATGTGCTGATACTAGATTACTGATCCTAGTTCTTTTGTATGCAATTTTATATTCTTTTGAATTTCCATGTGCAAATTTCATTTTTTTTTGTTTTTTAGCTTTTTAAAAAAATTATGTTATGTTAATCACCATCCATTACATCATTAGTTTTTGATGTAGTGTTCCATGATTGTCCATCAAAATCCTAAAGAAGAACACAGGCAGCAACCTCTTCGACCTCAGCCACAGCAACTTCTTCCTAGAAACATTGCCAAAGGCAAGGGAAGCAAGGGCAAAAATGAACTATTGGGACTTCATCAAGATAAAAGCTTTTGCACAGCAAAAGAAACAGTCAACAAAACCAAAAGACAACCGACAGAATGGGAGAAGACATTTGCAAATGACATATCAGATAAAGAGCTAGTATCCAAAATCTATAAAGAACTTATCAGACTCAACACCTAAAGAACAAATGATCCAATCAAGAAATGGGCAGAAGACATGAATAGACATTTTTCCAAAGAAGACATCCAAATGGCCAACAGACACATGAAAAAGTGCTCAACATCGCTCGGCATCAGGGAAATCCAAATCAAACCCTCAATGAGATATCACCTCACACCAGTCAGAATGGCTAAAATTAACAAGTTAGGAAACGACAGATGTTGGCGAGGATGCGGAGAAAGGGGAACCCTCCTACACTGTTGGTGGGAATGCAAGCAGGTGCAGCCACTCTGGAAAACAGTATGGAGGTTCCTCAAAAAGTTGAAAACAGAACTACCATATGACCCAGCAATTGCACTACTGGGTATTTACCCCAAAGATACAAATGTAGTGATCCGAAGGGGTATGTGCACCCCGATGTTTATAGCAGCAATGTCCATGTACAAATTTCTTGAGATCAGTAGTCCATTGTAAATATTAAACAAATTGGAAAGATTATCATGCTAAAGAAGCTAAGGATAATAAGTGACCCTTTTATCCCAAGAAGTTATAGTTATATTTTTTTGAAGAAAGGAACATTATTAGGCTGCGCTTGCTTCATGAAAATCTGCCTTAAGACCACACTTTTGCTCTGATTCTAATACTCTTAAACCTTCTGATTTTCACTTATTTTCTACAAGTAGTGTCACACTAGGAAATAAAACAGCATAGGAAAAATGACCATTTCCCGGAGTCTAGTATATCTTTCATTATAAATTGTCATTTTTGTCATTTTTGGTATATAAAAAGTTGTCATTTTTGATATATAAATAAGTCTTTGTGGAATTTGAGGAGAAGTATAGCCTGAGCCACCTGGGCTGCAAGCATAATAGACAAATAAGAACTTAGACTAAAAATGAATATACCAGAGTCTGAACAGCCCACAAAAAAACATTTAACATTAAGAGCATCCATGATTTGGAACTAAAGATAAGTTGTGGAATACATTTGATAGATGCTAAGGTTGTTAAAATGTCAGCATGTAGAACTAAGTACTCACCACAATATAGAGCACAGATAAATTTGTTTTTGCTGTTTGTTTTGTTTGGTTAAGGCATTTTTAGAAAATTTGGCTTACAATTTTAGAGATCATACTATAGGAGATAATAATCAAACCATTTTCTCAGATAGGATCCAAAGTCAGTAAAATTTTTAAGCTGTGTGTATTTATTTGAAAAAAATAAGAATGCTCGTGCACTGTTGGTGGGAATGGAACCTGGTGCAGCCATTCTGGAAAACAATATAGAGGTTCCTTGAAAAGTTAAAAATAGAACTACCCTATGACCCAGCAATGGCACTACTGGGTATTTACCCCAAAGAATACAGAAACACTAATTCAGAGGGATACATGCACCCCTACGTTTATAGCAGCATTATTTACAATCACCAAGACATGGAAGAAGCCCAAGTGTCCATTGATTGATGAATGGATAAAGATGTGATATATATATCACATTGTGTATATGTATATATACACACACATATATATATCAATCACATTATATATATATCTGTATATATATATATATCTGTATATATATATATGTGTGTGTATATATATATATATATAATGGAATATTAGCCATAAAAAAGAATGAAATCTTGGATGGAGATAGAGAATATAATGCTAAGTGAAATAAGTCAGAGAAAGACAAATACCATATGATTTCACTCATATGTGGAATTTAAGAAACAAAACAAATGAGCAAAGGGGAAAAAAAAGAGAGAGAGAGAGAGAAATCAAGAAACAGACTCTTCAAATTATAGAAAACAAACTGATGGTAATCAGAGGGGAGGGGTGTAGGGGAGATGGGTGAAACAGGTGATGGGGATTAAGGAGTGCCCTTGTGGTGATGAGCGCTGGGTGATGTATGGACGTGTTGAATCACTATGCCGTACACTTGAAACTAATATAACGCTGTATGTTAACTAACTGGAATTAAAATAAAATCTTCATTAAAAGCCAAAAATTAAGAAAGAAAGAAAAGAAAAAAGTAATACATAATGTCTATACTAGTCTATATTTATTGATCTACTTTGAAATTTATGGATTTCTTTTTTTCTTTTCATCTCCTTTCTGCTGTTAAACACAACCAGTGAAATTTCTTATTTCAGAGGTTGCAATTTTCAGTTCTGGAATTTCCACCCAATTCCTTTGTATACTTTCTATTTCTCTGCTGAGATTTCCCATCTATTTATTCATTAGAGCCATAATTTCATTTATATTGTGCAGTTTAGTAATTAAAAGATGCTTAAATTCTTGTCTACTAATTCCAACATTTGGATCATCTTAGTATTGGTTTCCATTTATTGCATTTTCCTTTGAGAATGAGTAACATTTTCCTGGATTATATAATGAACAGGGTTACTGTGATGTTGCAGAAGCTCAGAATGTTGTTGTAATCCTCTGAAGAGTCTTGATTTTAGTTTTATTGAGCAGTTAATGTGGTTGGATTTAAACTGCAAATACTGACTTTTGGGAGGCAGCTCATATCAAAATTCAAGTCTTTTACCCTTAACTGGATGCTTTAATTTTAGATCATGCATAGTCTCATAGTCAGCCAAATATTTTGGCAAATTTTATATACAAAATGTTGGACTTTGCCCTCTTACCTTCTGTTTTCTGGGATTCCTACACCCCCTTTCCAGGGACTGTGGTCGGCATGAACTCCGTCCTCTGGTTCTTAAGGGCAGAAAGACTGAGTATTTACTATCAAAGTTTCAGGTGCTTTGCATGATGCCACCTGCACCCCTCCCTCAGACTATATTCTAACTTTCATAAACCAAAATCTTTATTGACAAGTCCACATAGAGCCTATCAACCACAACTAATGAGTTAGTTTTAAATATCGAATTTGTAGGAACCATGTTATTTTTAGAGTGACAGTAGTCTATATAAAAATGCAACTACAACTCTTATAGTTAGTTCTCTAAACTCATAAAAACCCTTTAAAAAGTTGGTTTAATGTGTATGGTTAATTTAAAGGAAATAGCCCATAGAACCAATTGCTAATAGTGAAATCTTGGCCAGTGATCTCTCCTGAGCAGCTGTATTTCCAAAAGATGACTAAGGCAGAAGAAGACAGGGATAGAGAAACACAAGGACATTTCTTCTAGCTCTCAGTTCTGAAAGCAGGTTTGTCAAACTGAATTTAAATATGACATATCTCCCTGAAGTATAGCTATATGCCATCATCGTACTTGTTGTAGCTCTGCTTATTCTGCTTTCTCCTTTAAATTCCATGATCAATGTGGTTTATAAATTAGCATCTCAGGGGCGCCTGGATGGCTCAGTCGGTTAAGTGTCTGCCTTCGGCTCAGGTCATTATCCCAGCGTCCTGGGATTGAATCCTGCATCAGCTCCCTGCTCAGCGGGGAGTCTGCTTCTCCCTCTCCTTCTGCTCCTTGCCCCTGCTCTCTCTCTCTCTCTCTCTCAAATAAATAAAAATCTTTAAAATAAATAAATAAATAAATTAGCATCTCAACTAATAGAAATTAACACTAAATTTAGTTATGATTATTTGTAATTCTAAGGACAAGAGAAATAATTCTTAAATATAGCAGCAGATTTTCTCAAATGAGATAAATTCCCTCAACTAGGCATTATTTTCTAATGTAACATTTTGCCTTTTTTCTGTATGTATGAGTGATTGTGTCTTTTCACCAATATACCAGCAACAAAAATTGATTTCATGATGATATTTAACTTTATTGTTGATTTTTATAAAGGTGAATGTTGAGGTCACTTTATAGATAATTCTGATTAACTGACACATTCTTTACCACTTTCCAAAGCACTTTCTTAATGTACTCATTATTTTCCTTGGTGTTCAGAGGCATCTTATAGAAACCAGAGGCATGTTTTCCTACTGCTAACCATGAATAGTACTATGTAATTAGCTCAAAGACAGACATTTTATAAATATGTTTAATTGAGCCTTTTCTACTTGAACCGTTTATTTTATAATCTGTTATACTTCCTGGAAAGTTCAGTTTCCAAAACACGAACCTGGATTGATTATAAGAATGTTTGACATTTTGCATCCTTTTGCTAAGGTTTCAAGAAACTGGTCCATTTGATTCCAAAGTACATAGTCATGAAACTTAAAATGTCTCTGGACATTGGGCTTTTTTTTTTTTTTCTGTGAAAATGCGTGGTATATGTGGGGAGACATGTCCTGCCTCATCAGTCAACATTATTTTAGACAGAGTACTTGCTTCTCCCTGGGTGACATATAAGCCAATTATCCAGAGGAATCCAATTCTGTTCCAAGCTCCTTCCAGTTCTTATTTATAGGCCTGATTATCTGACAGACCATTCGTAAATATGTAGCTAGTAGTCTAGAAATGTCACTCTTAGCTCTACAAGACAAACAATTTTGATAAACACTGCATCTAAACTTCAGAAGTAATCCAAAGGAACACAAATGGCCTTGATATTTTTTAAAAATCATATTTTTCTGATCCAAATACTTTTGAAATATAAACACTCACATGAGAATGGTAGTAATTGAAGCCAGTTTATGGCCCTAAAATTGCACATTGGGTTCATCTTTGAAAAAGCTCACATCCCGTAGTAATAACTATTTGCACTCAGAATAGATCTTTCATCTTAGGTTGTCAAACTACGATCATCGGTCTGAACGGTGAGGGAGATAAGTATTGTATTCACTTCTTAAGTGTTTATCCTAAGGCCACTACAAATGCCAGGACAACCAATTGAAAAGATAAGAGGATTCAGTTAAAATGGATGCCTGCTTGCCACCCAGCAAATTTAGACAATTTTACTTCCCTGTCCCAGTATCATAGATTTGACTGAACTGACTTTAGATTTGAGGTTTAGATTTTAATCTGTGACCATATACCCATGACAATGTGTTCTGAGAACTGTGCTAAACTGTGTTAAAGCCAACAGCGTGTAACAAAAACCTACGTAGAGGTGGGGCAAATTGGCCATTTTGGTCACTCTGCCGTATGTCAGTATAAGACTGGTAATTTGGCTCAATATATGATCAGAAGATCCTTAGAATGTTTCTACTATTGTTTGTAGAGACACAGTTTTGATATTTAAACGGTTGTAGGATATTATAGTGTATCATTTCAATACGTTAATCATGAGGAAGTATTGTCTTTCATTTTCTCTTTTTATTATTTTTATTTTTATTTTTAAAGCTTTTATTTATTTATTTGAGAGCAAGAGCACAAGCAGGGGGAACAGCAGAGGGAGAGGGAGAGAGCTGAGCAGGGAGCCCAACTCAGGGCTTGATTCCAGGACCTGCGCTGAAGTAAGGACTCTTAACCAACTGAGCCACCCAGGTGCCACTCATTTTCTCTTTTTAAATTTTGCTGAACTTTATACAGTGTTTATTAAAATCTGCACCATGCACAGTTTGAAAGGCTGCAAAAATTAACTTAATTCTCACAAACAACAAATTAAGTAGATGTTATGATTTTCTCCATTTTACAGATGAGAAAACTGAGGCACAGAGTGGCTAAGTAATTTGCACAATGTCACACTTCTAACTGCTGAAACCACTATTCTAACTTAGAGAATTTGACTCCAGGTTTACTAAGGATGATTTTGATCATGAAGCATCAATAAACAAACATGCTCTGTTACCATGCTATATGAAATCAGCCAGTCACAGAAGGACAAATACTGCATGATTGCATTTATATGAGGAATCTAAAATAGTCAACTCACAGAAACAGTAGAATGGTGGTTACGAGGGTGAGAGAGAGGAGGAGATGGAGTTGCTGTTCAAAGGGTATAAAGTTTCAGTGGCACAAGGTAAGTAAATTCTAGAGATCTGCCATACAACACTGTGCCTATTGTTAAAGTACTGTATTTTGCACTTAAAAATTTGTTCAGAGGGTAGATCTCAGGCTAAGTGGTCTTACCACAGTAAGAAAAAAAAAATCTAGTAAAGTCCATTATTATCCTAAAAGCAAAATGCTTTCAATTTATTTTTAAATTCTTATATGTGGGTAGAAAAGTTACATTAAATGTACTATTAGGCTATTAATTTTCTAAAAAATTAAAAGCAATCCATTTGAATAAATGTGCATATTTTAATTTTATTTGTTTAGAAATTATTCTATTTCTACTTCTAAAAGTTAGAACCCCAAAAGTTCATTTTGGATTTAAAAAATGTATAAAACCATGTAGATTAGATATTATGTTACCTAAAAAAATACATTTAGTCTAGCTCTAAGTTTTAACATAGTTAAGAAAAAAACAATAAATGGATTAGAAGAAAAGATTATGGGCAAAACCAGAGGACTAGAATATCTTGTTATCTTGTATTTGTCTAGTTCTTTGTATGTACATTTTGATTTAATCTTTAATAACACCCTTTCAGAAAAATATAGCATCCCCAGTTTACAAAATAGCAGTATGAGCCTCAAGGAAATTAAGTGTATCATCCAAGTTCCCAGGGTGAGGAAGTGATAATTTCCAGAATTTGAATCTTCTTGACAAAGCCCACCGTTGTTCCATCCCACATCACCTCCAATGTAAAGGCAACATATATGTAACTTCATTACTAGAGATGAACTCTTTTCAGGAATTAGATTTACTATGAAATTTATCTCATGAATCTTTGTGTAGGTCGTGATGGTTATAAAAGTGGACACTGCCTTAATCTTTTGTAAGACCTATTATATGGCGATTGAAATAGATGATTCTTGCGTCTAACCCATATAAATGGAGGTACCTTGAATTATTAAGTCCAGATACATCTGCCAGAGGGTGAATGTAGGAGAAAGGAACGTGGGGAACTATAAAGAGTAAAATTCATATGGAATGATCAAGGAAGCATTGAGGATAAGGTACAATTGATCTGGCTGTTGAAGGACGGGTGAGATATCAGTTACCAGATAGCTAGAGAAAAACACTCAAGAAAAGGAATAAACAAATCTGAAAAGATAAAAAAATGCCAGTACAATACAGAAATGTCAATGCTTATTACCACTTTTGAACATATTTTATATATTAATTACTTATTTTTTTTTTTAAGATTTATTTATTTGAGAGAAAGAGAGAGCATGAACGGGAGGGGCAGAGGGTGAGGGAGAGACAATCCCAAGCAGACTGTGCTGAGCGCTGAGTGCGGAACCCCACGTGGGGCTTCATCTCACAACACCAAGATCAGGACCTGAGCTGAAACCGAGTGGGATGCTTAACCAACTTTGCCACCCAGACACCCTTACATATCAATGACTTATTTTAATATGATCTTTAATTCTTACAAGTTCCCTGAATGATAAATATCATCATCACCATTTTATAGAAGAGGAAAATGAGACTCAAAAATATTAGTAAATGAATCCAGGCAGCAAATAATGAACTATTAGGGCATGAAAGTACAGCTGATTGGAGATCAAGAACGGATTGTGGAAGATAATTCTAATAACCACCATTTATATGTTGCTCATTGTATTCTAATCATGGTCGATACAGTTTCTTATTTAAGCCATTTCCCCTCAGGATTATTATTATCACCATTGATGTACACATTAAAAAAAAAGCCCCAAGTATCAGAGAAATTAAGTAAATTTTTTATGTCATAAAGCGACTGGCATGAACCTCTTGACGTTGTAGACATTTTTGTGCAGATTTGCTTATATGCATTTTCTAGGGAAAGGGAAGGTAGTTTGCATCAACTTCTCGAAGGAGTTCATGGTGTAAAAAGAAGTTAAGAACCACTGTGTTGGTTCAATGCAAAGGCATGATAGGCTGGCAGGTGTGCAGTCCACAAGAGAAAAGCTTCTGTGTGACATGGCCACCTGCTAGAGTCTGGAGATTGTCTATGCAGAGGAGCACTGAATAAATACGTAAATATATTGAAGGTAATGAGAGGAAAGCTTCTCACCATTGGAGAAGGGGAGTACAAATATGAAATGCTAAAAGTTTGAATGAACCCTATGTTTTGGAGTGGAATTCATGGTATTGGTATAAACTCATGGCTGTCAAGATGTAACGATAGATATATGGTATATAAATATATATGTATTTTTAGTTCTGCCCACCCCAGTAACTATGAGCATACCTCAGGAAAAGACTAAGAAATTTGGCTACAGTCCCAGCCAGTGTAGGGCAAGGTCAGGATTTGAACTCAGGCAGTTGGATTCCATGTATTGCCCTCCTTTATCACAATGCTATAGAAGTTAAGAGAGTAATAGTAAGGGGGTGGAATGTCAGAAATCAGTTGTGTCTACTAAAAAAAATATATTTTCTGAAGTTGTCGATAGAACCATCCCATTATAATGTTAAATCTTTGGATTCTTTGCAGTATTATCCAAAACCTATCACTTACAAATATTTTCCTAGGTTAGTCTCTCTCTATTGCCATTACTCTTTGGAAACATAAAAATGCCTATTTTTTGTAATTTAAACTAATTCAGGACTAGTTAAACTAGTTCAGGATTAGATCCATTCATGGATCTAATGGTAAAAACTAAGTAATTGTTAAACGTATAGAAAACTTAAAAAAAATCCAGACAGTCTGGTCACTGCTTTACATAAATTTTCTCAATTAACCGTCTGAAATCGGGTCTGTAACTATCACTATTTTACTGATCATGAATCTCAGACTTAGAGAGTGGTTAAATAAGTCTTCTCCAATAATTTATGTTAGAGGGCTTTATACTTTGCAACTGATTATTGTAGGTTTATACTTTGCAACGGATTATTGTAGGCTCATAACGCATTCATTGCAGGATCACGGATGTGTGGTACTAGGACTCAAATGTCCTGGATATCTATGAAGAAGAGAGTCAGCTGAAAGATATCACTGTTTCTCAGAAACAAAGCCTTTTGTGGAAAGTAACTGCATGACCCCATCTCTGTAGTCTGCTTCACCCTGGATAGAGGGAATTTTGTGATATTTTAGAAAACTGTTTTAAGGAACTTAAGGATAGTTCAACATGAAAGCACATAACAACTTTTGTTACCAGACTTATTTTTTAGACATTGTGTTGCACTGTTAAAAAAAAAAAAGTGGTATTTTCTCACGTAGAGATGGGCCTCGAGCTAATGTGCTCCACACATCTGTCACTGACATAGGGACTGCTCAATTGACAGAAATGTTAGTGAACTAAAAACAAGGCTTAGAGGGGCTTTCAAGAGATCGAGCAGCACTGAACTCACCGAGGAAGGTGTAAAAGTATAAGCCCCAAATGACTCAACTGAAATCCCTGTAGAGTTTTGAACCGACTGCAGTTACAAATACAGAGCAGAGCCAGTGGAGAAAGGCATGGATGAAAGTCAAATGGTGGCACAAAAAGCAAGCAGAGTCAAATTTGAAATCACAACTGGATCATTCAATTGGCGGGGAGGGTAAAAAGAGTTTCTCATGTTCAATCAAACTGGGGCGTAAGAAGACACATATCCCTAAGGAGATACGACATGGGGCAACCAGGTGAGACTAGTTTTCTTCATAATACATTTACTTTATGTAAATGATGAAGTTATTTTTCATTTTATTTCATGAGTTTCATGAGGATGGGTAGGCGGAAGAGTTGAGGGCCTATGTGTGGGCATAAAATGAGACAAATTTGTGAATCTACCTCATCAAAGCTGGGCTATGCCAGGAAGACTCTGGGTTAAAAAGCACGCTAGTTCAGAATTGATTAGTATTTGGAAAAATATTAAACCACTTTGCAATTTTGATAGCTAGGGATGCTTATAGACAAAAACGTGTGATGTTTTAAAAGTTGCTTTCCTACCCTCCCTACTTCTCAAGGCTTTTTTGTTGTTATTTTCTACCCCAATTTTTCCTGGCATAGGACTCTAATGCTATCTGACCTCCTCGTTAAGGCTCTCTATCCTGGGCCATATCATGCTAGACACTCTTTCCTTCAGCTTTCTCTGCTTCCCTTGAAAAGGACTTACACTTCAAACCCAACCAGATCTGCTTAGACACCCATGTTATGCTATTGACTTATTCTTATGAATTGAACAGGTAACAATGTCTCTGGGCTTCATTTTATTTCAGAGATAAAAAAAAAAAGTAATTCCAACCTTTGAAGTTTATTTTGAGAATTAATTAGCATATAGATCAAAAGCTTAGCACAATCTATAGAACATATTAGGGTGTCAGTTAATATTAAACAATGATGATCTGCCCACAATTCTGCTGCCTTTATGTTAGAAAGAACATAAACTGGTGTAAAAATTTATACTGAACTGTTAATGATTCATTTCCATGGACATGTGCACTTAAAAAATGAAATGTTTAATCTAATGAAGTTACTGATGTATTAAGTATTTTTAAGGACATTTAGAAGGAATGTTTTAATGTTCTGGACAAAACTTAAGTAACACTATGTGGTTCCAACTACTTTTAATATAGATAAATTATAAGCATCCCGTATACATATATGCAGTGGTAAATCTGGCTAGGGCTAGCGTTCTCTCTCTTTCTCTGTCAGAAACAAGTATAAAATACTCTGTTGGAAAGTATTTTAAGATTAAATGGGTAGATACATTAAATTCATGTATATGGAAACCCTAGTTAATAAACCCTCTCCATATACCCACAACCTTGAAAACATAAAACTGTAAAGCAAAATTGTGTAGTATGTTCTTCACCAAAATCTTAAAAGATGCCTTTACTCGGCATTCAGTCAGGTTGATATAAATTTCAATAACAGAGCTAAAACATAGCAGGGTAACATTTCCAAGAGGCTGGAAAGATGTGGAATCAATGGAAAATTGGGATTTATATAAAAAAGAAACTACAGAGGTTGATCAAAAATCTATTTGTTAATAATCCATAGTGAATGAATATATATCACTAAAATGGAAAAGATGAACAATCATGTTCACACTGTCATCATTTCTTCTTTTTTCTTTCCTTCCTTCCTTCCTTCCTTCCTTCCTTCCTTCCTTCCTTCCTTCCTTCCTTCTCCCTCTTTCCTCTTCCTTCCCCCTCCCTTCCTTCTTTTCTTCCTTTTTTCCTTTTCCCCCCTTATTTCTTTATTGTTGTTGTTTATTTTTTGATATGTATTACACTCTATGCATGTAATTTACAAATTAATAGTAAAAGAAAAGCGATGATGCTCTTAACATCTTTCCTACCTGGGTTAAGACACTGATCATTGTAGTATCTCAGGAACACTCATGTGTCCTTGTCCAAAATATTCGCATCTTTCTCCTTCTTTCCTTGGTAGTGTTTCTACCTATGTGCATATCCTTAAATAATACAGTGTTTAATTTAGAAAAATCCGTAGCAAAGACAAACCTGGTGGCAAAAGGGAATGATAATATCACCACTGTTAGAAGAAGGATCCAAGAGAAGATAAGCTGAACAGAGCCTCTAGATCATAGTTTGACTTTAACTGCTTTGAGAGTTTAACAAAACTCTTAACTCTCAGTCAGTGGGGAAGTCAGTGAGTAAGGACATGAAACGGTCCTAAGAAACAAGACTGGGTGAAATTGGGTCATCAGACAGACCTAGACTGTGGCTGAAAGTCCAGAAGTGGTATGGAGTCCCTGGCTTCTAAGCTCCATGGCCTACCTCCTGCTCTTACGTAAAGATCAAAATGACTGCTTCCTTTGAGGGAGAAACGAGAGTCATCAGCTGATCCAGGAAGCAGAACATTAAAAAAAAGAAGGACTTCAACACAAGGTCAAATTAATGCGAGTGTAGATACGAATCTGAGTGAAGTTCTCTGAGGCATTCTGTTCTGAGGTTAAAGAGATGGCACATACAGTGGCAGTGGGGATCTTGGTGATAAGAACCCTCCTCAGATCTGGTTCTTGAGGCACAGTGTTCTAATCTGGACCCATCATCCTATGTATCATGGATGTGCACCTGCCAGTTTTGGGCTCTCCCTTCTCCATCCTCTTGGGAAATCCATTGCTACATCCTTTTTTGTTGACTTTCTCTCTGTAGCTCATGTCTTCCTCTGTCTTGGTTTGTGTTCTAGTTCTGGTGTAATACAGCCTCAGTGGCTTTTAAAGATAAGGTACATGGGAGATAAAGTTTTCAGGACCGTGCATGTTTGAAAGTATTATTTGACTATTGTGTTTTGGGTATAGAATTTTCTTCATAATTTCAAGTTCCACTGTCTTTTTGATTCTGATGAAGTTTTGAAAACTCACAATATATAGGTCTCTTTCCTACCATTGTGCTAGGGATTCAATCTGGCAACTGACGTTCCATCAGTCCTGCACAAGTTTCTCTGATAAAGTCATCCCTTTGGTTTTCTCTTTCTGTCCTTCTAGAACTTTTCACAGTATTCCACTTGTCCCTCTTTTTCTTCTACCTCTCTGATTTTTTTGCTTTTCTTTCCGGGAGATTTCCTCAGTTGTAACTTCCTAATTTCCTAGCAGGATTTTTAATTCTACTATGATATTTTTAAATGGAAAAAGGTTTTTCTTATTCTCTTAATGTTTCTTTCTTTATACCACTCAGTCCTGTACCATGCATAAAGTATCAACTCTTATCTCACTGAGAGTGTGTTAGTTATAATATTCTTCCTTTTGAAGAGAATGCTTTTTCTCTCTAGGATGCATTATGATTTTTGTTTGGGATAATTTACATGTTATAGGTTTTCTTAAGGTATTCGATCACACTTTGTTGTCTTTTCATGTTTAAGAGTATGCAAGAAACTGACTGGATATGTTATGTGATACTTATGCATATATGTGGTGGGGGCTGTTTGCAACATGATCTTATATAATATTCTGAATAGTTTTTTTTTTTTTTTTGGGGTAATAACCAATGTCAATATAATCAATTTAATTTTGGCCTGGTTATATTTCCCAAGAAAACGTTTTTCAATATATGCCTGGATGATTCTGCATACAGGATTCTGACACCCTAATAGGAGAGTGAGCCTGGAGCTCTTGGCATTCAATATTCAATATGATCACTAACTTCCCTGTTCTTCCTCCAGTACCGATGCCCTGTGTATGTATGAGAGTCCCGAATTCAGAGCCCTCTGCTTTACTCTCTACATTAGCCTTGGGCTGATGTAATTTGTGGCCTATTCTCTTTCTTGGAAGGGTCGAGACCCAGCTTGCCACCTTTCTTGCTACCTTCCTTGGCTCTTGCTGGTTCTGTGGACCCTCTGAGGTTGGGTTGTGATCTCGGATAGGAAATACTTTACCTTCATGGTAGTGACCTTGCTGGAGTCAGCTGCCCAGCCAATACCTCAGCTCATTCTATAGCCATGCTTTCAGTGTATGTGACCCTGCCCCCCAAGGTGCCATCCATATCTGGGACTAAAATCATCTCCAGAGAATAAACTAAACTCAGTCCTCCCTCTGGCTACCATACTGTATTGTCAAGGTTACTCTTGAAGTGGCAGCCTGCAGATTCAGGTTGGCGTGGGAGCAGCCTCTGAAGCAATTCCCCAGAGTCTTCAGTGGGAAGTCTCTTATTTAACACACCTTCCTGCCCCAGGAGCCAGGCCCAGGAAACGGAGACATGTAGACACAAATGTGTTTGACAAACACTAACAAGGCATTTACTGTGTACCAGCCATGGTTTTAAGTGCTTTGGTTTAGATTGTTTTAGCATTTAATCTTGGCAACCACCTTATGAGAAGATGACTTTAAAAAGGTAGTTATTATCATCAGTCATCATCATCATCACTGGATAATAATAATAAGGCTGATGATGAGGAAAATGAGTGTCGGAATAATTTGTGTAAGGTCATGGGCCAAAGTACTGGGACTTAGATTTGATGCTCATTGAAGCCACTAGGCACTGCGGCCTCCAGGTAGACTCCTCTTTGTTTCCATTCCTCTCACAATCCCTCCGTCCTCTTTCTGCCAAGAGACCCATTAACCTGCCTTATATAAGTGATCTCGCCATCCAGGCCAAGTGTTTGTTTTCTGAAACAAGAACTAATGCACTAAGAAATCCTTTCTCTTACAAAAACCAGGGTCTTATGACTCATCTTGCTAAAAAAGTCCAGAAATAACATCTTTCCTGCTACCCTAAAGCTACCCCAAAGCTGACCAAAGACTTGTTTTTTAGTAAGACTTGCCCTCATCTTCCCTTAGAGAAAGCCTTAGGAAAGGAGGACTTTGAAAGAGATCAAGCCCAGCAGTTACATATCTGCAAATCATTATTCTTTTTATATTAGAGAGATTACAGCATGACCCTGGATGGTGCAGCATCACAAAAACCGTAAGAAGGTGTTTAAGATGGAGAGAGTGATTAAGTTTTAAGTAGAGGTTAGGGAAAAAGCAGACTGATATAATTTATCCCTTATATGGGGTAAGAGGTGACCTCAGAGAAGAAGCACATCGCCAAGGAATGAGAACAAAGGCTCCGATGGGGATGAGTTAGTAGGGGAGAGAGAAGGCAGGCGCGCCTGGCACATTCTAGATGTTTAACACTGAAAGGGAAGATAAACTCACACTTAGAAAATCAGGTGCTCTACACTGGCTCTATACATTCGGTGTATATTTCTGACAAAGAAAAAAATTTTTTTTAATCTGAGAAACACAATTACTGAGAAAAATTAAATAAAATCTGCTTGCAAATGCTCAGTAGCTGCAAACCTACTTCTTTCAGTTCCATGGTCTGTAATTATTTCCCTCAAGTTTTCTTTACATTCTTTTCTCTTTTAAACACTGAGGTGTTTAAAAGGGGCATGTTGATTTAACTGGCCACGCCAAGAATGGAAGGAGGGAAAGGTCAGAAATTTCTATTGGCTTTACAATGCAATGCTAGTTTGCCCAGATTTTCCTTGTTGCTTAATGAAGTACCAATTTAGAAGGCTAACAAGAACATTTATAATTTGTGCTTGACATTACTATGTTCAACTTGACTATTTAATTACCAAATTAATTTTATGGTTATAACCATAGTATTGCGCAATGTTTATGATGTAAACATTTGGAGACTTTTAAATATAAAAATACTTAATATCCCTAAACTGTCCCAGTGCGTAAGTAGCTATCAAATTTAAAAGCTCTAAGAAACATGCGAACAGCTATAAAATAAATATATACCCTCGATATAGCACTACAATTTGTACAGCACAATTGCTTTTCTAATATCATTCGCCCTTGGATCTCAGTTGTGCTTCACATGTTTGATGTACTTGAAAAATCAGTCTTGTCTCCACAACAGCTGGCCCAGCCATGAGGTGATAATAGTACCATTTCATGACAATTATGGTGAGGACAGCTTTAATGAAAGGTTGTTGTGTAAAGTTAGTAAATCCCCCAAAGTCTTGTTAACAGTCAGAATTTACCTTGCTATTATTAAAGAAACAAACAAACAAAAAAAAACACACATGAAAGGACCAAAAAATAAGACAAAGCACAAATCTACTTTGCTAAGTATTCAGTGGACAAATCTATATAATTATGTCAAGGCAATGATGAAGCTGAAGTTTTTCTCTTGATAAAAAAGCAGAAGTTACTTTCTTTAACAGGTCTGAGTTTTGTGTACCATCTTTCCATTATTTGTTAGGGGAAAGGCAACGGTCCCAAGTACCATTCAGTTGGCTTACTCATTGGAATACAAGTAAGCCTGGAAGCAACCGAGGACGATATTCCATTCAGTGTATGCTCTGTCCTCATAAACCATATACATTTTCTGGTGGAGATCCCAGGACCAAGAAAGAAACCAGGTGAAAAGTGTGGGCTGCTGCTGTTACCAGGAAACTGAGCGCAGAACGCTTAGGAAGCCCCACTGTGGCCCAGTCCTGTTCTTCTTTGGGTCATGAAATCCTTATTCTAGGGCCACACAGCAAGCTAGCAGCAGAGCTGGGCTTTTAGAACTGCTTTTATTGCCATTTGAAGTTTTGGTCTTTTATCTTCTGCACTTGTTCTGTCCAATACGGTAGCCACTAGCCACATGGTTATTTCAATTAAAATTACATAAAATGAAAAGTTTAGTTCCTCAGCTGCACTAGTTACATTTCAAGAACTCAGTCGCCACATATGATTGGTGGTTACTACAGTGCACAGCACAGATACAGGTCATTTTCAACATCTGGCAAACTTCTACTGGGTGATGCTGCTTCAAACCCGAACATAATAGACACATTTCTGATTAATGCAGTAACCTTATTTACAGAAACCTCTAAAAATGAAGTTTAGTATATTTCATGAAGCCTCTCTAATAGGAGCCCATACGAATATGGCAAAAAATACAAACACTAAGAAAATGTAATTGGGAAAAGTAGATAAAATAACATTACTTGAATAAAAGTTGGAGTTCTACTGAAGTAATTCTTTGGGGAATTGAACTCTCGGATGTTTGAAACCGCAAAGGAGAAAGCAAATCTTGTTTTACTACCTCTGTGTAATTTTCACTCATTAAAAAAGAAAAATCCCTTTCCAAAAGTCTCTAAGCTTGGGTACAAATGTTGAGTTACAGTGGACAGTTTTGAACAAATCAAAATTAAAATTTCAAAAATTCAAAAAACAAATCTAAGTACTATCACATTTAGATTCTATATTTGCCTGAGGTAATGGAAAGAATCAAAGGTAAAATCATTTATAGCAGATGAGTAGGAAAGAAAGCCTTTGTTGATTTTTTATTACCTGTTTAGCTTTAGGGACTAGGGAGTAATAAAAACAGCAAATAGTACCTAGGTGGCCTAAATGAGTTAGTGATCCTTCCAAAGGTACAAACTCCCAATGAGTGATTAGTTTAAGCCCTAGCAAAACCTAGCTCACCAAATGTGATTTATAGTAATTATCCCAGTTCTTCCCTCTAGGCTTTTCCAGATGATTTGTGATAAAGTCCGACTAAATACTGTTTAAACACAACTGTCTGGAATAACAGTATTTTACATTATAATGCACTAAAACATAAACAACGTACTTCCCTTTGAATATTACATAGTAGAGTTTTTAAATAACACATATAGTGTCTGGGACAGTGTTGTGCATAATTTTTAGTCAATGAAGAAATAGAAATTTTAAGAAGTGTATTTTCCAATAATAGGATTGACTTATAGGAGGAATGCAAGTCAGAGGAGCACAAGTTGGGTGTAAAGAAAAGTGAATAAGTGTCAGAGAGGACATGGCAGTATTATTCTGAATATGGTCGAGCACCTCTGTGTCAGATGATCCCATAAACCAGTCACCGTCCTCTCCTGTGTCCTACGAGAGACTTGGATGTCTTCTGGGTGGGGGGTGGTTACCATAAAAGAATAAGTGAAATTCAAAGAAAGCTATGTGGCTGAAATGTCAATTGGATCTCTGTAGTACCAGGAGCCAATCATTATGCTAACATTATGTACAAGGATCTATAGAGATGGTACCTGTCGTCCTTGGCTCCGTCATTATCCCCAACGCCAGGATACCAGGGCACCAGGAATCAACAGCCTTAGCAGGCATGTCTCACTGTGTTATCAGTGTCCACATCCTAGGCAAGCATCAGCAGCCCCACTACCGCTTAGAGCATGAGCTGGATTAGGAGGCAGCCCCATGGCCCCACGGCAATTCAGCAGATACTGTAGCCAAGGGGGCTAGATTGCAGTAGACCCTTTAAGAACTCCTTGAATTGTTTGGGGTGAACTCTGAAATTTTTGCCATGGAAAATTTGAAACAACAAATGCAAACACAGAAAAAAGTATAATGAACCCCTATCTACCCATCACCCCCTTCAACAATTCATGGCCAGGCATATTTCACTTTTTCCTTAATCTATTCTCCTCCAGCAACTGAGTTGTTTTTAAGTAAATTTTAGGGCATTTCAAGGAAACAGCTTTTTCTCTACAGTGAATTGGGACATAAATAATGTCCTTTGACTGCTCTTATGACCATATTTATACCTTAAGGACATCAAGAATTATGCAGGAAAATAGAGAAGCATGTGAAGTGGTTTCAGAGAGGTAAGGGCAAGAACGATAGAAACCGGTAATACCATGGCTGGCAGGAGGCTGAGGAAGAACTCTAAGGGCTTGCTGTCTCTGCTGAATTGTAGAGGACAAATAAGGGTCAGTCAATGGAAGAAGGGAAGGATAGATTTCCAGATAGAGGAAACACTAAATAATGAATCGATGAGTCAAGCTCATTTATAGCAGTCTTCTTTTGTATACCGTCTTATATACTAGAATTACAAAAGTGGGGAAGTCCTCATTCCTCAAGGGTCAATAGAGTGAATGTGTGTAAGACGCATGTGAGCATGGGTTTAATAGAAGACGGCACATTCAAGTTCCTGCCAGCATTCAGAAATATGATAGAGCAGGTTTCAGTATGGTGGTGGTGGCAGTTTTAGGAGTTGTAGTAACAGCACTGTAGGATAGGGTTCTGTAAGCCAGAGTAGCTGGAGGACAATGGAGACGCATGTGATGACAATGGTGTGTGTTGTTTACCAAAGGAATTTTCTAGACTTTGATGTTCCCAGACCATGAATATTTTTAAAATTACCTTCTAATATGAGCATGATCTTTGAAACATTTGGGTGGGTACTTTTTATTATGATAACTGATGTTTATATGAATATAAACAATGATTCTTCCTTTAGAGGAAATACACTCATTATTACGAACTTGAAAGATTGGGTCAGAAAAGGTTTTCAGATGTCCCAGTTACATGAACAGCTTCTGAATGTTTTAAAGTATTCTCCAAAGAATAATAAAAATAATTGCAAATCCTTTATATCAGTTAGAGTTCAGTGTAAGAATACATAAACTACTCTAGATTTTTCAAGTGGAAAGGGATTTAATAAATGGAAGTGGTACTTACCCAAATATATTGGGAGGTTTGGCATAAAGAAGTTGGCAAAAGGCGGGTGGGCACAACTAGATTTCCTTGTCATCCTGGACCTGCAGTCTGAAGCTCAGGAATTGGTTAGTGACATCCAGCATCACAGCTACTCCATAGTCCCAAATCCAGTGGAGTCCCAGAATGCAGAGCTGAGCTGTCTACTGAACATTTACCTCCGCTAAAGCCCGTGCTTCAACTGCTACAAGACAAAAAAGATCTTCTCGCCTATTCAAAACTCATTCCAGTCCATCTCCCTGGACAAAACTCAGTTATTTTCAGAATTCTTGCGCCAAGGCAATTTGGAAATATATTTTCCAAGGTTCCAGTCCTTGCAATACAAAGAACAGAGACAAATAGAAATGAATTCTGATCACCAGTAGACAATATCCAACATGCTATCTAAAATTAGCAAATTGAATTGTCCCTGTGAACATGTTATCATCCAATATTAATGAGAAAATGTGCAGTACTGCGGGGTCTATTTGTGGATCCTTGGTATAATTTTGGGAGGCCAACTAGTTTTCCAAGGAGTCTTTTTGTTCCTTTTAGAGTAGAAGGGCACTCAGAAACCTAGTTCTGAAACCTACATCTGACCATTGCTGCTTAGGTAACTTGCTTCCATGCCCTTTTAGCAAATAGAGCTATATTGTCACTTTTATCATTATTGTTATTATTATTAACCACAGTCTTATACTGATATCTCCAATTCAAATTTGACAATACATGTTTCTTACTCACCTATCCCATTCCACATTTGTGTCTCTTTACTTTCATAAGGAGAAAGCTGCTTTATTTTTTTTCTTATTTTTCTTTTATTTATTTTTATAAAATTTGAATATAGTTGGCACACAATATTACATTAGTTTCAGGTGTACAGCTTAGTGTTTTGACAAGTTAATACATTATGCTTTGTTCACTGCAAGTGTAGCTACTGTCTGTCCCATTACATCACTATTACAATATCATTGACTGTATTCCTTATCCTCTTTTACTCCCATGGCTTACTGATTCCATAACTGGAGGCCTTCACCCATTTTGCCCAACACCCCACCTCCCTCCCCTCTGGCAACCATCAGTTTATTCTCTGTACTTATGAGTCTAATTCTGCTCGTTGTTTGTGTATTCACATTTTTAGATTCCACTTATGAGTGGAATCATAATAGTATTTGACAAAGCTGCTTTTAAAACATATATACATATATATGCTTTCTCTTACTGTTCCCATGTAATAATTTTGGAACTGTTACACAAATACCACTCCACCCCAAAACTGCTAAGTCCAAGATGTTCCTTTTTTGGTAGTTCTGTTTATCCTTAGAATGCTTCAGAGTATTTGTTCATGAGTTACTTGATTTAAGGTTTTTTTTCCTTCTGTTCTTATAGTCTTATTTTGGCGTACAATTAGTTTAATTCTTTCTCTCTGCATTCAATGTTATATATTTTTCTTTTTCCATTTATTTCTTAAAATGTAAAACATATACATGGTTTACAATTTTTGAAAGGTATAAAAAAGTATGCTCAGAGAAGTTTCCCTTTCACCTCTATTGTATTTGTCCTTACTCCCACATCTTTGTTCCCAGTTTCTGGTTTTTCCTTACTCTGCTTCCATTAAGACTGTTCTCTCAGTCTCTGATTGTTTTCCAGGTCCAGAGTTTGTTTTGTTGGAAAAGATGTACTTACTTCTTAGCAAAATACTTATATCATTTCCCTTATGCATAGAGTGAGCAAGTATTATAATACGAATTGCTAAGTGGATGCTCCCGGAACAGTCTCTGCTCCTGACAAAATAAATATCACATCCCAGGAGGGATTGATGAGATTGCACAGGACTGGTGTTTCTAATCTCATAGCCATTAATCTCGCCATTTTGGCCTGTGCTTATATAAACCAGGAGTCATGGAGAATGACCGTATCTTAAACGGACTTAATCAGGTGGTAATGCCAGTGTTTGTGGTTACAGATGTGCTATCTTTACTGGAGCCAATCAGCATCAGTCCTGACATCTGATGTCTTCATCCCTGAATGCTTTGTCTTTTCCCTCATATCTCTCATGAAAGGGAAGCAGAAGCATTTTGCCTTCATATAGCAGAGACATGTCTTCTTTTGTTGACTTGCCTCAAGGTGATGCCAGTTCTCTGGCTTTTTCCTTACTATGCTTAAGTGCTATCTTGATCATCTTGATATTCAATGGGATGCCACACTGGTTCATTGCATTTATGGGATTATGCCAACTGGAACTGATGAGCAGGAGAGTGCAAACATCCTAGATACTTTAGTAAGACATGTGTTGCAAGAGATTGAGATACAATCTCAGTGAAAATCCATGGGGGCCATGCCAGCATTGGGAAGTTTCGCAAGGTCCCGGGGTCTGTGGCATGTTGAGATGCCCTTCTGAAATGAAAGATAATTTGGTGTTTTTGAATCACCTACCACAAAAAAAGAGATACGATAGCAAATGGGCATCTCTGAATTTTAGATGTAATACGTATATCATTTGTTGTGTGACTCTGCCCTATTTTCTGGGCATTCCAAAGGCTGGTAGTTTTTATATGTCTCAGAGCAAGAAAGGGGTCCGCATGAGACATAGGACAAGCTACTCTTACACTTGGGGCATTATGAGTCAGAAGTCCCAAACGTCTGTGGTAGATCCTGTAGAACCAGCTTCCACATTAGACTAAGAGTCAGACTCCTAGTGATTTTTAGGAAGAGGCCGTATCCTCTTCTGACAACACATTTTGTTTGTGGAAAATCAGCTCTTGTTTTCCTACCCGTACACAAAGTGACTATGCACCCCCAATTGCCCACTATAAACTGAGTATTATCTAGTCTAGTCAACCATAAAATTGGATGTGCACAGCAGCATTCTCCTGTAAAATGGAAATGGTACCTAAAAGACTGGGATGGAGCAGGCTCAGAAGGAAGGAGGACATAGCACGGGTAGGGAGCTGGGACTTCCATTGTAGCTGCTTACCCTATGTTGTGGATTCTGCCTTAACTCATGATTTTGATCAGACGGGGAGTTACCTATGACTCATGAACAGAAGAAGAAAAAACACAGACCTGATTTATGGATGCC
The DNA here is from genome assembly GCF_964656455.1 of Halichoerus grypus. Classification (NCBI taxonomy): domain Eukaryota; kingdom Metazoa; phylum Chordata; class Mammalia; order Carnivora; family Phocidae; genus Halichoerus; species Halichoerus grypus. The sequence continues at coordinate 140,119,314 of NC_135718.1, read as the reverse complement.
TCTGAAGAACAGCGGTGAAGGGAAAACCTCCCAGTGGGAAGAACTTCCTGCAGCACCATGGTTTCATTGCCCTAAAAGATCCACTGTTCTTCACCTAGTTCAACCACGCTGCCCTTCACCCAATCTCCTGGCAACCACGGATTTTTTTTTTTATATCATCTCCATAGATTTTTTTTTTTTTTTTTAAGATTTTATTTATTTATTTGATAGAGAGAGAGCATACAAGGAGGGGGAGCTGCAGACAGAGGGAGAGGGGAGAAGCAGGCTCCCTGCGGGGCTCGATCCCAGAACCCTGGGATCATGACCTGAGCCAAAAGCAGAGGCTTAACCGACAGAGCCACCCAGGCCTCCCTCCATAGATTTTCTTTTCCCAGAATTCATAATTAAAATAATAGAGTGTGTAGTTGGCTTCTTTCACTTAGCAATATGCATTTAAGATCCACCTATGTTTTTTCATGGCTTAATAACTCATTTTATTTTTTTTTAATTGTGGTAAAATGCACATGACAGAAAATTGACCATCTTGACCCTTTTAAGTGTACAGTTCAGTGCCATTAAATACACTCATATTGTGCAAACATCACCAGAAGTCTTTTTACCTTGCAAAATTGAAACTCTTTATCCATTGAACAATAACTTTCCACTTCCCCCTTTCCTCCAGCCCCTGGCAACTTCCATTCTATTTTCCATGTCTATGATTTTGGCCATTCTAGGTACCTCATAAAGTAGAACCATATAGTGTTTGCCCTTTTATGACTGGCTTATTCAGTAGCATCATGTTTTCAAGGTTCATCTGTGTTGTGGCATGTGTCAAAATTTTCTTTTTTTAAGACTGAATAACAACCCATTGTATTTATGTATTTTTTTATCCATTAATTTGTCAATGGATACTTTGATTGCTTCTAACTTTTGACTATTGAGAATAACACTGCTATGAATATGAGCGTACAAATACCTGTTAGCCTGCCTAGCAGTTTCTGATCATTACATGGATCATGCTTGCAGCGAACATATTTGTTTATCTTTTGTGAGTTACTGGGTATGTCTCTGTGGCAATTTTTACATATATTTGTATAAAGGTTATAGTTAAGTGCATGAGATTTTCACGTTTGCTATTTCTTATCTTGATCCCCTAAGTATCTCATACTTTTTTATGACTTGATCATTAAAACATGTCTTTAGTTTAAAAACCTCTGGATTGTACATTCCCATGGAGAGTTAGCAGCTGCAGGATCCAGAGTTTATTGTCTTTGAACATTTCTCTTTAAATTTCATTTATGTTCTATTTTTCTTCTCAGGATTCTGAATTTTGCTGATGTTTGCTCTTCATTTTTCTAACTTCTTAAGATCTTCTCAATAATCATTTTTATATCTTTGCCCTTTTTCATCTCATTTTGTGTGATTTCTCCAGTCTAGCTATCATTTTCTGTATTTTTATATTTAATTCATACATAATGCTCTAATGACTTTCATATCTCTAATATTTTTTTATTTTCTCCAACTTCATGCTGAGCTCTGCCTGCTCATTTTCAATTCCCTCCTTTTGTTTTACAGCCATTGTATCTCTATTTTGAGCTCTCTCTCTTCATAGAAATGTTGTCTTTATTTTTGGTGACTATGCTTGATCATTTTTATAGTATCCTCTAGGAATTTCTCTTGTAATATTTGTTGTACCTTTATTTTGCTTAAGTTGATTTCTTTCATTTAAAACATTTGTTATGCTTTTTTCCTTTCAGATTATTTCTTATATTTGAGTGGGGTAGGCTATTTGCTCAAGAAGTATGTGTGTGTGTATACAGGGTGGGGGAGGGGCATAGGTCAGCAGTTCATTTCAAAGGTTATTTTTGGCAACAAATCTGAGTAGGGCCAGAAGATCTTTTAAATACATTTTTTCCCCTGGGGTAGGTCTTATCTTGGTTTAGATGTTAATGAGGTCTCCATGGCTAATAACAGGGCCTGAAAACTATGTTTTGTAAACTCACAATTGTCCTCAATTCTTTGACCCTCAGCCTGGTGGTATGCTTTAGCCAGAAATTTCATGTCAGCAAGATTTTTTCTTTCAGCTTTTCTTTCTCTTTCTGTTGCATCGAATTTAGTTTTTTTCAAGAACATTTTCTCTTTCTCCCATTGATCATCCTCCTCTTTCTAGTTTTGTTTTGTTTTTTGCCCTAGTCAAAGGATTAGTGGTTAGAACTTTTAAGACTAATGAGTTTATGCACATTTTAATCACGTTGTGGCACTTAGAATGTATAAAGAGCTCTTAGAACACAGGTTTCCAAGATGTATTTATTGAATATGCTTCTTCTTTTGCTTCACTGAAGATGGGATTTTGTTTGGTTTTTTAAATTTTTATGTTCATTTAAGTGTGTTTAAGAAAGGAGGGCAAAATTAAAATAGATGGCATCTTTAACTGAAAGCTGTTTCAAGTGTTTAAAAAATGTTCACCTCAGTTCTCATATACTACCTCTTCTGATAAATGAAACAAGAGATGCATTGTTTGCAAATTAGGAGAGCCACAGTTCAATTGCTGAAGCTGACACCATTAAAATATAACATGGGGTTAAAATCTTAGATTCTATATTTTTGTGTTTTCTATGCTTTATACAAATTTTCTTTCAACGTGTTAGTAAAAAATCCTTTAATATGTGTATTAGAAATAACAAAATGCTCAAAAATGCTTTGGGATATTTTTACTGCAGTTGGAGTCTTCTTTTGCTTCTTGGGTATTTTTTGTGTCTCTAAGGCCTCTGATGAAAAAAATTCCCTCATCAGGAAGTTAAAAGACACTCCTCAGAACCTTGATAGAGCTGATGAACTAGAATCTTTCTAGATAGCAGGGGTTCCTTAGAACCTAAAGCTTTAGGATTCCTTCTGACCACCCGTTTGATTTGAATGCAGCCTGTGAGCATCTCTTAGGCTTTTCATAGTTTACCCCAAATGTATTGGAAACTTCTATAAAATCAAATCCCAAACTCTTAAGTTTGGCAATGGACAAAGTGACTTTATTTAGGAGGGTGGCTGGATTTTGCTTCACTCTTAACTACTATGTTTCTCCTTCATTTTGGGGATCTCTCACTGGTTTACTTGGTTGTTCATGGAATAGTCTAGCTCTGTTTTAGAATACTTACGTATTGTTTTACTAAGGCTAGGGAATAATGGAAAAATAGCACAGTGAGCAATAGAAAGGTAAATAATCTGGTTTAAGATTAATTTATCCATTTTCAGCTCTCCCCCTGGTTCCCTGATTCCCTCCATGTAGCAGAGGATGTGTTTAGCCATTGTTCCTTAGAAGCAGACTAAGGAGTCTTCAAAGACCAAATCCAAAAGGGAGAGATCCAGAAGCAGGTAGAGATTTCTTTTCCCAGTTAATAAAGAGCCACATTGTCAGTTCTGCATTCCTTTCTAAACTCCCTTATTTTCTTCTTCTTATTGATTCAGGAACATGCCTCCTTTATGAGCAACAAAGGAATGTTACCTAGCCTATTGACTCAAAAAGTTAACTATATCCGAGTATAGTGCAATAAATATAGCATGTATATAAGGGATATGTAATAAAGTGAAAGACAATATTATTTCAACATTCTAAGACTCATTGAGGGAAAACATTAACATCAAACACTGACATTTATTGAGTGCTTCCTCTGTCTAAGATGCATTATCTCATTTGGTCCTCAGAACAATGACATATGAGGTGGCTATTACTATTTCCTCTATCTGGCAGGCAAGGAAACTAAAGCTTAAAGAGGATATATAGCTTGCCTGAGGTCACATAGCTTGTTAATGGTGGAGTCAAAAGTGTACCAGTCAGTTTGTTGGATTAAGCTATCCAAATTCTTGCAGCCCATCCCTAATTTCCCCCTTAGGGCTGGATATGTCTCTAACCTTCCGTAGTTTTTTCAGTGTTTCTGCTGGAACTGGGCAAAACATGGATGAGCAGAAATAAAGCAGTATCATGGATCACCAGGAAAATATTCCCTATCCATGAGCAACTGCATCATGTGGGAGACTCTAGGCAATTTAGTGCTTAGTTAGTAGGCAAGTGTCACCAGACTTTTCACTGGTGTGGAACCCTGAAAAGAATTAGAATGGTCTTCTTCAGAAGCTAGGGGACAGAAAACTTGAATTGTTCAGCAGTGTCTTTTAATAAATTAATGTATCATTCTAAATGACCAATTTTTAAATCTTATAGTAATGTAGCCTACATTCTTTAAAACTATACTAAATAATAATTATTTATTAAATAATTTTAAAGCTATATTTTATAGCTATATTAAATAATAATTATCACATGTCAAATAGTTAGATGTACCAGATACAAAATATAGGTCAATAATGGGAGCTTACATTGAGCTGTGCTTCTTTATTTAATTAGATTATTATTATTATTATTTATATATATATTTTAAGATTTCATTTATTTATTTGAGAGAGAAAATGAGCAAAAGAGAGAGAGAGCATGAGGGGGTGAGGGGCAAAGAGAGAGGGAGAACCAGACTTCCCACTGAGCAGGGAGCCCTACATGGGGCTCAATCCCCAGGATCAGACGCTTAACCGACTGAGCCACCCAGGCGCCCCTAATTAGTTTATTATTATTATTGAGATCTATGCCCAACATGAGGCTTGAACTCTAGACCCTGAAGTCAAGAGTTTCATGATCTACCGACTGACTCAGCCAGGTCCCTTTATTTAATTAGTATTTAATGTTGAATTCTTTATGCTTGCCTCTTTTGATGTCTTAACAGGTTATTCTAAGAGGGATAAAAGAGCTAAGCAAGATTGATTAGATGATGAAATTAAGATGTGTACAAAAAAAGAGAATGTACAGCCTGTGTTCACAAATAATATTTATATTTTTGACTGATTAGATAAGTAAACCCAGGAAACACTCAATTTGTTTTCTGTATTGTTAATTTTCATCACTAGGGAAGTTGAAGTGTTCTAAAGAAGAGATGCCAGTTTTTAACAAAGCCTTTCTGGAAAACATCTTTGAAATCATCACTAGTCCTTGCAGGTCTGGGTTCAGATAGAGTCGGCTGTGATGAAAATAAATTGATATACTGTAAAAAGGACTAGCAGGATAATTTATATTCAGCAGAAGCTCAAATACTAATTCAGAGAGAAGATTTCAAGATGCAATGTATCCTGGAGTTAAAAAAAAATCTAATTACCCTGACTACTGCATTTCTTAGCAAACCACATTTTACTTCTGTATCAGAGCTATGAAGGTAGTGTTCTAGTAGGGTTTTATGGAGTTCTTTTTTTTTTTTAATTAAAATCTACAAATTTTGCATATTCTTGAGAATAAAAATGATAAAATTTTCAGAAAGATTGATTCAGGGGCGCCTGGATGGCTCGGTCGTTGGGCGTCTGCCTTCGGCTCAGGTCATGATCCCAGGGTCCTGGGATCAAGCCCCACATTGGGCTCCCTGCTCGGCGGGAAGCCTGCTTCTCCCTCTCCCAGTTTCCCTGCTTGTGTTCCCTCTCTCGCTGTGTCTCTCTGTCAAATAAATAAATAAAATCTTTAAAAAAAAAAAAAAGATTGATTCAGGGTGGTTATTTTTAATAAGTCTATCTGTCTCTCAAACTAGATTCTTAATTCATCTTTTATTCAGTAATTACAGTAATTACATGTGTTAAGTCTTATTAGACAAAATGTTAAATACAATCTGAATATCAAGAAATAAAAATATATATCATTTGTGTCTTCTTATTGCATTTATTTTTTTTTCTATATGCTAGTGGTATGCATTTTTACTTCTCATCTTCATGGGGTTCACAATCTCATTGTTTGCACATTTTGCTAATCCTTCAATTTACAATGTATTTTAGATGCCCTTGCCTGATAAAAGCACCTGAGCAAATTACAGCCAAGAGAAAAATAACACATGTCACCATTGCAGGCTTAAACTATCATAATCTCTAACTTTTCTGACAAAGGAATTCTTGTCTTCCTTTTGTGCAAATATTTAATTGCTCAGGATAATCCACTTTGTGTTGTCAGGAAGAAGGAAAATATAGTGCATTCTGAATATGACCTTCTTTATTAAATATTCTGCTAGCATCACTCATGGTTGCTGAATTGTATAAGCTATTGAAATAGATCTGGAAGCCAACAAGGACCCTGATTATGAATAACAAGCTATGCTTTATTAGTCTTCCCAATAGCTACACAAATGTTCTTTTTCTCCCAACTTCTTGGAAGAAGAGCAGCATCAACAAAGAAGAGAACATCACCATTCGATTTTTAGTTTTAGTCCATTCTTATTATGTTAATCTTGTTGGCCACAAAGCAGTTTAATAATCTTTCTGCTTCCTTATAAAATTGTACTTCTTGAAATTAAAAGGTGACTACTAAAAGACTTAACACCTGTAGGATGAATGACTTGTTTAAATATATTTGTAAGGTGTTTTCATTAATTTTATTATATTTTAAGAGAAATTTCAGACTAGTAAGTGATAGTGATAACAAAGTAATGATTGTCTAGATAGAGATAAAAGTATATGTTTTAAATCCAAATTCAGGCAAATGCTTAAAATGCAAACAGGAAATCATTATATCAGATCATAGAAGAGAATATCTAGAGAAAATTCAAAAGCGAACTTAGCATCTAATTTAAGAATCAGTGAAGTTTTCAGCCTTGAGCTTAATCAGTAGAACAGCATAATGACTGAAGAAAGAGCCCTCCACCAAGCCAGAAACAGAGGAGAGCAAGAAATAAAAAATAATAGGAAAGAAATAAACTTAGAAGAATCAAATTAAAAAGAGAACTAATGAGGGAAGGATTAAAGAAGAGAGAAGTAGAGAGAAGTTATGCAGTTATACATCTTTCAGGCAGGTAAAATATATACATTGGCTTTGCATTTTGAACACCTGTGTCTTTAGGGTAACCAAAAGAGATATGGTTAGATCTGGTTTATGTATTTTTATAAAATATTTAATTAAACATTAATATCAAGTTTCATTAATTGCATACCCCTTGTGTTAGATGCGGTTGTTCTGTATTATCCTTTTAATTGTTATTGTGTATGTATATCCAATAAGCTATCCCTTTTATTGGGTATGTATATCTAATTAACATACATGTATATGTGAATTAGTTTTGTATTCCTTTTAGTGATTATGTGTATGATGGCAGAGTAGCATAGATTATGCCAGAAATCAGGAGACTTAAATTCAAGTTCTGCCCATTATTTACTATATTTGAAACAATGGGTGTTATTTCTCTACTGTAAAATGGAAATAGTAATACCAGCTCCGCCTACTCGGGAAAGTTAAGTAGTTACGACCATTAGTGGACATCTCTGTCTTCCCTTACAAACCTGCCTCCCCTGCAAAACTGGCATCTGCTCATGCTCTCACTTGCCAGGGTCCACATATTCTTTACTAGCCTATGAAAATATTGTTTGTCACACTAGTCAAAGATTCCGAGATTCATCTTTAAAAACAGTTTAATTTCTGTGAAATTAAGATGTATTTTATCACGTGTGGGGGCTTATAATCACTGTTGGATAGTCAACAGCCATGGCTTAGCGGTTATCGTATGCATGAACTTGGCTCCTGATTAGACGAGAGTCTTGGAGTTTCAGTCCACAAACCTTTTTAGAACCATTTCAAGAAGACTTTATGTGTTTCACATTGACACCTTCTGGTACGATTAAAAAAGTGACAGCATCAAAACTTGGAAAGTTTGGAAGAAAATTCCATTGCCAATTCATTTAATGATATTGTGTGAAAAACATAGACATAAATGGTTCTGAGTTGCAAAGTTATTCAAAAGAGTTGAACTCAGAAAGTCATGCTGGAAACATTCTAGCCAGTTCATTTTGCTTTCCATTTTCCTTTTTATACATGCACAAGAGTGATGTATAATAAAATTGATGTGTAAGAAGGCCCACTATAGATTTATTTTTTAAAATTTTTTTAACCAATAGAATAAATTTATTTATTTACATTCATTCATTCATTCCAGAAATAAACTCAAATGATTTTAGGCAAGGTTGCTAAGATCATTCAAAGAGGAATGAATAATCTCTTCAACAAATGGTGTTGAGACGACAGGATATTCATATGCAGAAGAATGAATTTATATGCAACCTCACACCATCTATAAAAATTCACTAAAAATGAATCAATGACCCAAATACAAGAGCTAAAACTATTAAACTCTTAGAAGAAAGAATAAGTATAAATCTTGATGATGCTGGATTGGCCATGGATTCTTTTTTTTTTTATTATGTTATGTTAATCACCACACATTACATCATTAGTTTTTAATGTAGTGTTCCATGATTCATTGTTTGCATATTACACCCAGTGCTCCATTCAGTACGTGCCCTCTTTAATACCCATCACCAGGCTAACCCATCCCCCTACCCCCTCCCCTCTAGAACCCTCAGTTTGTTTCTCAGAGTCCATAGTCTCTCATGGTTCGTCTCCCCCTCCGATTCCCCCCCCCATCATTTTTCCTTTTCTGCTATCTTCTTCTTCTTCTTTTTTTTTTTAACATATAATGTATTATTTGTTTCAGAGGTACAGGTCTGTGATTCAACAGTCTTACACAATTCATAGTGCTCACCATAGCACATACCCTCCCCAATGTCTATCACCCAGCCACCCCATCCCTCCCACCCCCCACCACTCCAGCAACCCTCAGTTTGTTTCCTGAGATTAAGAATTCCTCATATCATTGAGATCACATGATACACATCTTTCTCTGATTGACTTATTTCACTCAGCATAATACCCTCCAGTTCCATCCATGTCGTTGCAAATGGCAAGATTTCATTCCTTTTGATGGCTGCATAATATTCCATTGTGTGTGCGTGTGTCTGTGTGTGTGTGTGTCTGTGTGTGTATGGTAGGTATATATATATATATATATATATATATATATATATATATATACACCACATCTTTATCCACTCATCTGTCAATGGACATCTTGGCTCTTTCCACAGTTTGGCTATTGTGGACATTGCTGCTATAAACATAAGGGTGCACGTACCCCTTAGGATCCCTACATTTGTATCTTTGGGGTAAATACCCAGTAGTGCAATTGCTGGGTTGTATGGTAGCTCTATTTTCAACTTTTTGAGGAACCTCCATACTGTTTTCCAGAGTGGTTGCACCAGATTGCATTCCCACCAACAGTGTAGGAGGGTTCCCCTTTCTCCACATCCCCGCCAACATCTGTCATTTCCTGACTTGTTAATTTTAGCCATTCTGACTGGTGTGAGGTGGTATCTCATTGAGGTTTTGATTTGGGTTTCCCTGATGCCGAGCAATGTTGAACACTTTTTCATGTGTCTGTTGGCCGTTTGAATGTCTTCTTTGGAAAAATGTCTGTTCATGTCTTCTGCCCATTTCTTGATTGGATCATTTGTTCTTTGGGTGTTGAGTTTGATAAGTTCTTTATAGATTTTGGATACTAGCCCTTTATCTGATATGCCATTTGCAAATATCTTCTCCCATTCTGTTGGTTGTCTTTTGGTTTTGTTGACTGTTTCTTTTGCTGTGCAAAAGCTTTTTATCTTGATGAAGTCCCAATTTTTAAAATGAGTAAAAAATACAAGTCTCAAGTTGCAGGTAACATTGTGTTTAATTGGCAACTTTTTAAATTCTGTGGTGGTATATTAAATAATAGTGCATCTAACAACTGACAGTATCTAGGACTTTATGTGATGCATGGATTTCCTAAGTGGATTTCCTAAATCAAGTCTCATGCTTCAGAAATTTCTTTCCTCCCATATCTGTTGAGAACACTCTTTCCTAGACTCTATTTCTCCTGGGCATTCCTGTATGTAGATTAGTCAAATTAGACATTGATAGCAGCCCTGATAGCTTCACAGGAAGTAATGACTTCATGTACTAATAGACCAACATAATATATCTGCATTTTATCAATGATTTTTGGAACCCAGAAGCCCAAGAGTATGATTCTAATGATAGTTACCTCAAGGACAATGATCCTTGCATGCTTAGACCAACAATGGCTTGTCAATAACAGCAATTCTCAGTTTTCTCCATGTGCTCTCATCTGGGCTCAGTGAGGGAGGCTCTTTTTATTGCTATTGTTATTTATTACACTGTTTATATAATAATACATGTATATTGTGGAAAATATGGAAAATTCATAAATGTAGGAGAAAGGGCAGAATGTTCATAATCTTACAAAGAAGACATCTATAGTTTACATTTGCTTATATTTCTTTTCTGTCACTTTGTTGTTTTTAATATATTTATGGTCATGTGTGTGTATAATATTTTTCCTTCTTTTTTCACCTAACACTAACAGTTTATTTTGCTATTCAATTCATAGTACACATTATTTGAATGTCTGTACATTCAATCAAGTACATAGACTTCCTTTCCCTATGGTGACAAATTAGGCATATTTTTTAATTTGTATGTCTTTAGTAAATATCTTTAAACACAAACCATTTTTCTTGCATAATTTCTAATAATTTCTTTAAGATAAACACATGGATTCAGAATCCATTGTCAAAAAGGATGACTTTCTTAAAGGTTTTATGTTTTTAGGGCCACCTGGGTGGCTCAGGCATTAAGCATCTGCCTTCAGCTCAGGTCATGATCCTAGGGTCCTGGGATTGAGCCCTGCATCGGGCTCCCTGCTCAGCGGGAAGCCTGCTTCTCCCTCTCCCACTCCCCCTGCTTGTGTTCCCTCTCTCGCTGTCTGTCTGTCTCTTTCAAATAAATAAATAAATAATGTTTTTATCACCAAATTCCTTTCTGAGAGCTTTAAGATCCATTTGTAGTCCTAACAGCAATGAATAAGTGGACATGAGCATATTTTCCATCAAACATGAAAAAAATAATTTGCCTTATATATTTTCTTCAAGATTCTTAGATTTTCTATCAATATTAATAAGACCCTGATGCAATCAGGGGATAGCCTGGCCCAGACAAACCTGTGGCAAAACAAAGCAAAGCAAATAAGCAAACAAAGCAAAGTGAAACACACACAACATGATGGATAATAGAATTTGGACAACATAAGATTAAAAGAATCCAAAGGAAATCAGGTGGGGATTATAATGGCCATTTTTGGCTAAGAATTCCACAGTCATTAAGTGTGAAGGGAATTGAAAATTGAGAGCTTTATTTATACAATATCTGTGGTGTGTATTTATATGTCTGCGTATATTGCATGATATGGTGCTAATGTAAATATCCATGTCTGGGCCGAGATAGCACTCTTTTCTGTCATAGCTTTCTACTCATAGAAGAGTGTCCACAGATGTGCAATTTCTCCAAGTTCACTTTGAAAACTGAGTCTTCTGGGGACACTCACAATTTCAATGTGTTTGCCAAAGGTTTTCCCACTAATCATTTATAACCCTGGGGGATCTTTCACTATTTACATGGCCATTACTTGGGGCCTTTTTTTTTTCTGAGCACATTGTATTGCACAGGCTGCATTGAAGGGACAATTAAATGTTATTACTTTAGATGGGAGCAAGACCTCTGTGATTGAGGCACAACGTGTGCATTGTAACATTTTACCTAAGCTATTAAACGTCCTCCCTGACTCACAGAGATCAGCCTTTTCAAGGTTTATCACTTAGATTACGCTCCCACGTTGGTTCCATTTACCAAAATCCTAACCTAGTTTGTGATCCATAAAGAAAATGCATCAATTAATCTCCTTAAAAGAGGTTATTAGTGTTTTAGGTGCATAGCCTATTAATCTGATTGTTTCCCCAAATCTTTCCATTATCTCAATCATACCTTTGGCATTTTAACATATCTGTAGATAATTATATATATGTATATATTATACACATAATATCATATGTATATATGGATATGTTATACATATATATCTTTCTGTATGTATATATTATACATATATATGTGTATACTATACACATATATATCTTTCTAATCCATATCAAAATCTGGGTTACATAATTGCAAAATTTAAATTTTGAATCTATTCTTTTCCACCTACTATTTCCCTTCTGCCTACAAAACATGGCAACATCTTCTCTTGATTCTGGTACATTTCTTACTTAATGTATTCCCTACCAACAATTTATTGAAGACATTTATGAGAAAACAAGAGTCTGATTTTTCACATTCACTAGTATTACACATCATATGCAATCTAACTTGTATATTCACTGTTCTTCTCAAATTACTCATTCCAACCTCACTATTGATTCTCTAATTGGAGAAAAGATTTTTCTCAGTCTTCATTAAATTGATCTAACTTAAAAACACCTACTCTTTCTTAAAATTTCTTTTTTACCTTGATCTTGGAGTTATTGCACTTTGTAATTTTAATTCTACCACTCCCTAATCTCCTTTAAGATTATACATAACCTTAAACATAAAGATCAGTGCAAAGCCTCCCTGATCTTCAGATCTGGAGTTCTCATCCTATTGCAATAACCTGAATAAAATCAATTTCCTTATTTGTGTGCTCTCTGTCTTTGACAGTGTCTTAGAATAATCTCTCCCAATTTGTTTCCTTCTACTTTGTGTAGATTTTGTGTGATCTTGCACTCTCCAGACCCTTCATCTACCTGACTCTTAAGTTCTGTCTGGTTCGGCTGAAACTGTATTCCGTTTTAAACTACAATGTTACCTGACTCATCAAACCCTTTCAAAATTCTCAACTTCCATCAAATGGTACCTCTCTTTGAAACTCCAGTTATATACTTTCAACAGCTTACTGAGTCTTTCCAGGTAAACATGAATTTATTCTTCAAATTCAACATGTACCAAACCAAACTCATCATTTTCCCCCTCCCCACCCTATCTCGATCTTCCTCCTATATTTTCATTATTGGTACCTGGCATTCCCAAAACAGGAAACTGAATATATCTTTGACTCTTCCCTTACATCCAATATCCAATTAATCACACTCTCCTCTTTATTTCCTCTCTTTGCTGATTTCATTCAGATCTTCATCATCTCTCACTTAAAAAGCTGCATAAATTCAGACTTGCTTCCCACTGCCTTAGATCATAATCTCCCTACAAATCATTCTTAGCAGTGTTACTAAAATTGTCTTCAAGAATGTAAATTTGATCATGTTCTCCAGTTATAAAAAGATAGTATCAAATTCCTTAACTTGGCACTGAGGAGTCTTTGGAATGTGGACCCAGCCAATCTCTCCAAACTCTGATCCTCCAAACTCAATCTGTGTTCCAAAAAATAAATGTCAAAATGCCAAGCTACCTGCCATGTCTCACAGATATTCCCTTTACTCATGCTCAAGTTCTAACACTGGCTGGAATACTCATTCCCTTTATATCATCCGGATTTCTTTTAAACTCCATCCAAACCTTTCTTCCCGAAAAGTTTTCACATAGACATTTCCTTTTGAATCTTGAGTTATGTATTCCTCCTATATTCTCTTATACCATTCATATCATACCACATTACAATCATTCAATTGTTTCACCCATGCGAGGTCTCTATACAACTTCAGAAATGAATAGGTCCACTCTAATTATTTCTATATTCCTAGAAACCAATACAGTGCCTTGCAATTCCCATTTATGGCTCCTGGAGGAAATTGTGCTCAGACCTCTTCCCTGCCACTTGCAACACTGCAAGAACTTCGGAGTTGAAGTTATCTAGCTCCCCTCCAGGCCTTATTGGTTCATGATTATCTTCATGGGGATGTTGAAAACAAACTGAATCCCAAACATTTGTTGCTTTAATGGGAAAAGTCATCAGCTATGGTCTGTACATTTGTGTATTCCCCCAACCCCAGTTCATAAGTTGAAATCTTAACCCTCATAGTGATGGTGCTAGAAAATGGGGCCTTCGGCAGGTGATGGGGTCATGAGAGCCAGTTCTCATGAATGGGATTAATGCTCTTAAGAAAGGGTCTGAAGAAAGCTCCCCTGCCCCTTCAGCCATGTGCAGTTTCAGTGGAAAAATGACAGTGTATGAGGAAGTGGGCTGTCCCCAGACTCCAAGTCACCAGTGCCTTGGTCTTGAACTTTGCAGCCTCCAGAACTGTGAGAAATAAATTTTTGTTGCTTATACGCTATTCAGTCTATAAGATTTTGCTATAGCAGCCCAAATGGACTAAGACAGCATTCCTTCTAACACAACAAATTTGAAAAATGATGCTAAGATAAAGACCCTATATGTGAATGAAGAGATGGTTTCAGCTTGTGTACTCTGGGAAGAGCCACACAACACAAGTTTGGAGAATAAACAATCATCCAATGAAAGGTTTTATAGAAACTTTGCCTTTTGCTATACACTGCCATACGTTTCTGTAGGCCAAGAACCATGACCATTTAAAAAACTGTATAAAAGGTGTTCTTACTTAGGAAAGAGCAAGATGGTAATTTCAAACCAGTTTCCAGAGATTTTCTCTTATTGCCTAGAATTTGGGTACTAGATTTTTAGTTAATACATCTCTAGTTGTTTTAAAATCACCTGTAGTTTCTGAGATTATAATTCCATCAGTTTTATTACTCTGTCTCTCCAATGAAGAAAATAGCAAATGCCAGGTCTTTTTACCTTCTTCCAAATTTCAGGTACAAAGTTCCATTCTTCAAAGGCAACATGCAGGATTGGAATACAATTTTTTTTAGTCAGATACTCTATTCTCTTTAAAAGCATTCTGGGGCACCTGGGTGGCTCAGTCAGTTAAGTGTCCACCTCTTGGTTTTGGCTCAGGTCATGATCTCGGGGTCATGGGATTGAGTCCGTGTTGGGCTCTGTGCTCAGCACGGTCTGCTTGTCCCTCTCCCTCTACTCCTCCCCCAACTCATGCTCTTTCTCTCTCTCTTAAGTAAATAAATAAAATCTTAAAAAAATAAAAGTATCCTTTTCAGTGGCAATGAAGCTAGTTGAGGTTTTTCAGTCTGACAAAACTAGTTTGTATTCTGACTCTATATGGGACCCTATGAGACTTTTGCCAATTTAATCAACCCATCCAACCCTGGCTTTCTCATTTATAAAATAGGGATAAGCATATTGGCTCAGGAGCATGCCCTGATGTTTTCTTATTTAATATCCCTCCCCAACTCTTTTTTTTCTAAAATTCTGATGTTATTCCGATATCCACCCCTCATCCACATAGTCATGTATCTCAAGGAAAGCTGACCTGACCTCATAGGTATGTTTAATTGTAATCCTATTCCCTCTACCAATGACTGTTTTTGGAATAGACATATGTAGGTATGTCTCATCCTAACACTCTCTGGACCCTGATAAAATTTTATTCAACACTTGTTGAAAAGTTGTAATTGTCCCAAAGCTGCACATCCATCGGGCAGGTAAGTGGATGAAAATCACTTGCTTAACCATCACCACCACCCAAACTCATTCTTCCTTCTCCTAATTGATTCTGGGATCTTACAAATGCTAAAACCTGAGGATCCCTTGAAATGTCAATGGTTTCCTCAACTTCTTAGAGTGATTCCATAAATTGGGGGAGAGATTCCATAAATTGGGGGAGGCATATCTGATCTCGGTTTCTCTTGCCTCTGCTTACATGGAGTTGGTCAGGGAGGTTATGAGTGGAATGGGTGTTGATAAGAAAGGAGGGTATGGCTAGGGACTATATAGGTGGTTTTGCATTTTTATAGATTTGATGAAAACTTTAAAAACAACCCCACAAGAATATTTTTTCTAGTAACTCCATCAAATTACATATGTGTGCATGCGCACACACACACACACACACGCATTGCTTTCACCCTATATCCTGCAAAATAATAACTCTAAACATTTTTCATGAAGGACACATCCATCTCCACTGTATCTTCATTAAGGCTCCATCATGTGAACACACAATGATTGAAGCAATGGACAAATCAGCTCTCTCTAACCCCAAAGACTCTCCTCTGACCAAGGGCTATGGTAACAGTAGGTTCAATTTATTCTACCACATTTCAGAATCATCACACTCTGGTGTCTATCTTATTCTTTGAAATTCTCTCTGCATATATCCCTATTACAGGCAAACCTATGTTATCATTATCTTCCAAATATATTCCAAATATATTATTTGGTCTTTCTTTTTTTTTTAAAGATTTTATTTATTTATTTGACAGAGAGAGACACAGTGAAAGAGGGAACACAAGCAGGGGGAGTGAGAGAGGGAGAAGCAGGCTTCCCGCCTAGCAGGGAGCCCAATGTGGGGCTCTATCCCAGGACTCTGGGATCATGACCTGAGCTGAAGGCAGACACTTAATGACTGAGCCGCCCAGGTGTCCCTTATTTGGACTTTCTTAATCTGGCCCCCTGACCCCCACTCCCCAGACCATCTCTTGCTATCCTTTTTATTTGCCCCACATTTCTGAGTGCTCTTCTTTGCAGAGCTGGTCACAGAAGGGATATCAGCAAAATCTTAGAGGTAAAAATCTTTCCCCAAGCCTTGCTTCCTGACATCTGAAGTTATATAGAGCTGTCAAAGTGGACCAGGATGGGCCCACTGAGGGTTTGCTGGCAGAGTCAAGCATGGAATTCACTGAAATAGAAAATTACCTTTTATCTAGGAAGAGGGTTATATGGGCTAAAATCAGAGCTCAGAACATGAGCATAAGAGTTCACAGAGGTAGGGCTTTTTCTGGAAGAGAGAAGAGCTAAGTTTGAAAAGCAAAAGAAAGAAGAGAGAAAGAAATATACATATTATACATATAAAATATTGTATGTAGTATATAAGAAAAAGACACATGTATCTTATATCAGATATATTTTATAATATATAATATAAAAGTAATAACATATATTATATATATGTTCTATTATCTATCTATTATCTATCTATCTATCTATCTATCTATCTATCATCTACCAAGAGAAATCCACCTTTAAGAAAGAGGGAACTTGTGTCAGTGCTGTGCTTTGGGAAACAATGCCTGAACATTACTGTTGTGACTTTGAAACTCAATTTTCATGATTCTCTGAAGCCTGTGCTGACCCTTGAACCAGCAAGAATATCCTCTCTGAGAAACAAGACTGTGAAGGTCAAGCTACATTTTCTAAATGTCAGGATGACCCGAAGAAGTGGAAGTAGCCTATTCAAACTTTAACTTTATATCAAGTTGGCATTTAGAAACGAACATACCTCATGTGTGTCTGACAAGAATCTGGGGGGAAATTTAAGGTAGACTCAAGTCTTCCCGTCATGGAATATGGGTGTTTAGATGATAACATCTAAAAACTAAACTAAAATAAAGCTAGCGTAACCCAATAGTGGTGCAAAAATTAAATAGGGGATGTCAAAACTACCTGGAGCTAAAATATGAGAACAATTTCAGCTTCCACTTGAAGCACAAAGGAAAAGCAATTAATAAAACCATTTCAATAACTCCTCCAGCTAATGAAAGAAATTGCTTACCAAGTGAGAGATACAACTTCAGTAAAAAATTGAAAGGTGGTTGACCTGGTATGAAGGTATAAATCACACTGCAAGGAAGTGAGATTTTGAGGGAAAGATGCCTGCATAAATATTCCCGTGAAGTAGGAAGCAGTGAAGACGCCATTATGTCAATAGAACTGACCTTTACCATTACAATGCTAGGTTCAAGAATTTTAAAAAGTAGTTCTTCGTCTTTTTTTTTTTTTTTTTTACACAATGTGAACTTAACAGAAGAGTCCGCGTTTGATAACCATGTTATTGCAGAAGCAGTTTCTTTTGAGAATTTAAAACAAAAATGTTACAGGTGAAATATTATAGGTCAGGGCAAGTGTTCAAAGCAGAGGAATCTGGTCTATACTAGAAGAAAATGCCTTGGAAAAGATGTCTATTCAAGGAGAAGCAGAAGGCAAGGTTAAAAACAACCAAGATTTATTTTTGTGGAAATACAGCAGGCATTTGGTTACTTTTGGCTCTTCCAATCCCATTATATTAAAAATTAAGGAGAAAACCCTCTTTTGCATGTATATATAGTCTAATGAAAATAAATTTTATTGTGGTACAACTCCTTTCTTTATTTCATAACATTTTCATGGTGGAACGGGAAAAAGCATCTTGCTTTACAAATCTTCAGGTTAAGACTATGTACATGATAGATTTTTCTACATCTGTGGTGAGAAAAATATGTTTTAGTGGTTCTCATAAATTTTGGGATTACCAAATTCCTCAAGATATACTTTTCAATGATCAGTTTTTCTGAAAAAAGGGAAAACTGATTCCTGATGAAGCAAATCTGTCTAAAGTCAAAATTAATAGGACCGTTCAACAGTAATACCAATGCTTTGGTAAGAGGCTGAATTTCTGAAAGATGGTAAGGGGACCAGTGGCCTAGGTGAAGGTGTTCGATTTTGTTGTGCTCGAATATGGACATTTTCTGAGCAAAGCAACAACCATATGACCTTCTGTGCTATAGAGGAGTTTGGAGAAGCATCGGTATATAAGGAATGTTTTTCCTTAGTTAAGCCTTGGCAAGTTCATCTATAAATGTCAGTTAAGGGATGCCTGGGTGGCTCAGTTGATTAAGGGTCTGCCTTCAGCTCAGGTCATGATCCCAGGGTCCTGGGATGGAGTTCTGCATCAGGCTCCTTGCTAAGCGGGGAGTCTGCTCCTCCCTCTCCCTCTGCTCTTCCCCCTCGCTCCTACTCTCTCTCGCAAATAAATAGATAAAATCTTTAAAAAAAATATCAGTTACACTGTTTTATGTGAAGCAATCCCAGGCACCACTAACTGCTTGAAGAAGTGACTTTAGAACTATGAACGAGTTGCAGTCAGTGTGGAATCAAGCTGAAATATTAAGCATGTTATTAGACTCATTACATAAAAAGAATTTATTTCAATGTTGAATAAAATCACTAATAAATGTGAACTATAGATATCCATCGGAAGCCAAGTGGCCAGAGCCCACTTGATAGTTACTTTTAGGTTGTTCAGAAAAACAAAAAGAAAAGAAGAAAGAAAAGAAAGGAGAAGAAAGAGAAAAAGAAAAAGAGAAGCAGCAGCAGCATCCTTGCAGTTCTCAAATGATCTGTCCCTGCCTCCCCCCACCAAGGGACCAAGGCTTTAAAAAAAAATAAAATAAAAATGAATCCACAGGAAAGAAATGACATTCTTGGATGTCATGGCAATGCCATATTGCAATTATGTTCCTAAACACATACTCTCAAATAACGTATTGATCTCGTCATGGACTATGTTAGTTTGTAGTCTTCCAGTGCCCGGCAGACCAGACTTTAAGAAGCATCGCTTTGAAGAATATATTTGTGGGGATAAGGTTTTTCCTGTGTTGGAGATTTACTTGTATAATTACAGAGTTAATTTTAGAGAAAAACTTCTAACATCTTATAGCACGTAATTATCCAGATTTTATATTAAGGTGTGTGTTTCTCATCACTTTGTTGGCATATCCAAATAGTACGGAGCTGACATTTTGGGGCATGTAATGTTATTTAGGTAACTGTGTTATGTGACAGAAGAGAATTAAATACCTTCTTTTATAGCTTAAATTTATGAACTAATTTATATGATAGTACATTGTGGCTTACAGTTTGGAAAGACCGAATTTTAATTATAACCAGAAGGGAATCTGATTAAGAAAGGATGATCTTGATATACTCAGCAAGGATAATAAATAGCTTCTCATCCCATCAGCATTAAAAGAGAGTGTCCATAACAACACAACACTTTATCTGACAGCTTATAATGAGTCTGTAAGGTTCTCACCCTGTCTAAAAGCTTGTAGCGGTTTTATATTATCTCAAATTTGCTGCATTTCTACACAAATAATTCTCTAATTGCTGCATAAATTTACATTTTAAGCTTAACAGCAACTTAAACAGCTTCTAAACACCATTGATATTCAGGATGGTATCTAATGCACGTCAAGACAACAAAATATTTCTTGAGGCTCAGAAAATTATCCATCCAATTATATCTATAAATTTATCATCTCAAACAATTATTGAGACAGAGCTATTTAATCTTTGATTTTTTTTTCTTGAATATATCATTCCTACAATAGATAAATGTTATTAGGAGTTCTACTCTAAAAAACAGTAGATTTAGGGTAACAAACCATATATATGTATATTCATTCAAGATCTTCAATATTTTAAAATTTTAGTTGTCTAAAGGAACCTGTACTACTATATTTAACTAGATGATAATTCGCTTTATTTATGAAAAATATGCACACAGACTACCTTTGGACAAATTCAAGTTGTAGGACAAAACCAGCTTTAAGAGAAATAGTGAATAACCTTGAGCATACATTTTCTTCATCATAAATAAAGATACTAATGCATTCTAAAAATGTAGAGAAATTTGGTTCATGGAATGAAATATATTTTAGCAAATCATTGTTATTCTTCTCAATATCAAAATAGTTATAATATGTATGTAGATGCATGCGCATACATGTTATATATAGGCAATTTAGTCCCACTCAATAAGCAAGTCTTTTTTCCTAATATATTTGCTGTACTTGTGATGGAATTTATATAAAGTTATAGCAGAATAGTTTATGTAAAATTCTTCTTTGTTCTAAAGTCTCTTATCCTGGTCTTCATTGTAATTATATACATTTTTCTCCCAATGTTTAAGGCCCAGAATATAGTATCTCCTTACATACAATATTTCTATCTATTGCTGTACTTACAGGGTGAAATAAAAGAAATTCTGATGATCAATTCAAGCTATTTTTATTACTTTAATTATTTTTCCTTTTATGGAAAATATAATCTTACCCTTTACAGCAAAGCTTTTTAAAGGTAGTTGTCGCCTCCTGGTTAGTCTTAAACTGATTATACTAAGCCTTCAGGCAATCCCAATAAAACTTCTCTCATTGAGGTTATCATTGATTTTAGCTCCTAACTCAAGGGTCACTTTTCAGTTCTTAATTCATCTGAATAGTTTGTGTTTAATTCCATTTTCTATCTGTCCCTTGGAAGTCCTCTCTCCTTTTGCTTTTATATGACACTGCTCTCTTTCACTGAAAAGAGACAATGTTCCTACTTAGTGACATTTGAGGACGTTTACTGATTGATCTGTTCTTCAAGTGATGCTGTTGCATAAAGCTCAGTTCTTAAAATACTTCACTTCTTATACACTCTTCAGAAATCGTATCTGCTGTCTTGGCTTTAATTACCATCCCCAAGTGGATAGCCGATCACTTCTTTAGTAATCAGGAAGACTAGGCTTTTTGTAGTAATAAGCTAGCTCCCCATCTCTCTATGTCTTACCCCAATAAAGGTTAAAGAAACAGAGGAGCTAGGGGTCAGTACTCTTTATAGTCACTCAAAGGAAGTGGTGAGTTACATACTGTGTCTTAAAACATCTTTGCAGATGTAGCACAGATCAATGCTTATCACATTTTACTGTCACGGCCTTGCCTTACCACAGGAAAAGAGCTGGAATATTTGTGAATAGCTCTAATGCTGTCATATCCTGTAACTTCTATTTCCTGCTTAGATCTTAAGATCTATATATTGCTTAAGATCTATATATATTGCTCTGTCTTTTGGAAACCTATATGAATTTGAAACATGTACTACATCAAAAACTAATGATGTACTATATGTTGGTTAACTGAACATAAAAAAATAAATAAAGGAAAAGAAAAAAAGAAAATTAAAAAAATAATGAAACATGTATCTAAAATGGAACTCTTACCTTTTCACTCACATTAGAACATCTCCTTTTTATTTCCTGTCTCAGTGATGGCATTTATTGCCTATCTGTTTGCTTAGGTTAGAAACCTAGGAAACCATCCTTGATTTGCCATCAGAGTGATCTATATAAAATTAACTTTCCCATACAAAGTCCTTTACTTTGACATATCTTATAAATAAAATACAATTTAAAAGTAATTACTCTAGCAAACAAGGGCTTTCATTATCTTGCTTGAGTTATCTTAGAAAACTTAAGACCCACCACTATATAATTTGCAACTTACCCTCTTGCCAAATTGAACTATGGATTCTCTTTAGTTTCTGAAAATTTCTCATGTTATTTCTTTGCCTTTGGCATAAAGGTCTAGAAGATCTTTCTCAGGACTGTTTTGAATGAATTCCTGCTGGCCTTTCTAGACTCAACACATACTATCTTCTGTGGTTAACCTTCTCTCACTTCAGATCTCTCATCCAATCTGGGATACACACAACACACTCAATTCACCTCCTCTCTCAAATTTTATTCACCTATATAGTCATTTGTTAATCACAAATATTTTTTGAGTATCTGCTATAGAAATGATCCTTATCCTCATAGAGAAATAGGCAGAATTAATTACGGGTGAGTGAGGGAACACACAGTAAAGCTTAAGTAGATAATTATGTGCCATGGTACCAGTTTTAAGGAAATAAAGAGTTATGTGATAGAGAGTATCTGGTAGTGTGTTGGGGGGCTATTTAATGATTAAGAAGCAGCTTCTTGGAGGAGACAATAGTTGAAATAACAATAGAAGGAAGAGCCAGCTTTATTAAAAAAAACTAACAACAACAACAAGAAAACAAGGCCAAAGGTTATGAGGCAGGAAAGGCCTTGTTCAAGGAACAAGATAGAGACCAGTGTGTTAGCAAGAAAGAGAGAGGTTTGAGATAACTCTAAAGTGATAAGCTGAGCAATATTATGTAGTGCCTTGCAGGGTAAAATGAGCTTTTTCTTAAGAGAAATGGAAAGCCCTTTGAGTGCAAATCTAAAAAAAAAAAAAAAGAGAGAGAAAAAAAAAAGAAACTCCTGGATTTGTAACCAGCCTGTTTTCCTATCTTTTCTCATTTCTTCTCCTTCTTTTTTTTCTCCTCTTTCTCCTCCTCCTCCTTCTTCTTTTTCTTTTTCTTCTTTTTCTTTTTTTTTTTTAAATAAAGTAGATTTACCATGAGGCATTTCTCCAACTGGTCATTTACATGAGCTTAGAACTGAATGGCTTGTGAGTTTGAGGTAAGATCGTAAGATCAGAAGTAAAGGAAATGTACACTTCAAGGATAAGTGTGAACTTAAAAATGAAGGAATTCAGCAGAATGAGTCAGATTAAGAAGGAATGAATAAAAGAATGTTTAGTGTTGTGGATGCACTGAATGGAGAAAAATCCCCACTTACAATACACGAAATTTGATTGTGTATGCTCCTTGAAGGAGTAGATTGTGTCCATGGATTATTGCATCTTTTACAGTTTCTGGTTTATATGCCAGCACTAAAAAAAAGCTGTCGAATTAAATTTGGAGATCATAGGGGTGAATAAGGATGCTTGGCTTGATTTGATCTTAATTTTAAAGAAAATGGAAGTAGCTTCACAAGTAAAAAGAGGCTATAGTTTGATCATCTGATGTTCAAGGGGAAAAGTCATGCAAAGAACAAAGCAATCAGCACAAAACAGCTTAAAGAATTTTTGCACTCCTGTTAAAAATTAGAAAAGTGAATTAGAAAACAGTTTGCTGAGGCTAAAATAAAATTAAATGAAGTGGAATAAGCAGTAAATGAAATAAAAAATGGTAAAAGGATCTTCAAGTTGATGAACATAGATTACGACCAATCAAAGGTGACTGAAGTATGTGAAGAGAGAAAAGAGTCTATTATTGAAAAGTTTAAAATTATTTTTAAAATGTTAATTTCCCCTTTCAATCTGATAAACATTATTACTTAAATATTCTGCATTCTTATGAAAAAGAAAGATACATGGGTTTTTGATATGTATGGCACTATTAGCCTGCACCAAAAATGAAGGTCTTTAACTAGTAAAATTGTCCTCATTTTAGCAGTCATGATTTTTTAATCTTTTGCTTGTTCAATTTTTTAATCCCTCTACTTTAAGAAATTGAGTTTTAGCTTTTGCTATTGGTTTTCTAGGGAGCAGGCCTTTATTGGAAAAAATCAGCAAAAATATTTGAACTAGCCATTTAGCAATCAAGATAATTTTCTTTCTCTCTCTCCCTTTTTTTTTTCAGGAGGCAATTGAAAGATAAAGGGTCCAATTCATTACACAGTGCTTGAGCATATAATTGGAATCACATACCTTTTCAGCATAAGAATTATCTTATTCATTGTGGGCTTTATTTCTTAATTGAAAGAAAACAACACAATTCAAGTAATGATCATAGTTTCTTAATATTTGTTTAAAGAACAAGTCACTTAAGAATCTAATTTATTGGGAGAGACATCTCTGTGGTATGTTTGTGTAGATGGGCATAGAGAATAAAGACTACTTAGAATAATAACACTCTCTCACGTTCATTCTCTGGCTTTTTCTCTCTAAAATAAGTACTTCAGTAATTTGACTCTATTAACTTAAAATTTCTAATAATATGCTTAGGGACTGAACTAAAGATTCCCTTATGTTGCATATGAAGGAATGTAATTTCTATACCATTATTTTTAAATTTTTCTAAATATAAAAATATATGCTTACTTAGTAAGAAGAGTGTGAACCCACATAATCTACAAGCAACTGCTCTTGACATTTGCATAGCTCTCCTTCTAAACATTCATCTATGTATTTACAAATAAATGTGATTAATATTGATTAAACAATCTCGTATCTGCTTTTTCACTTAACAGTTTCTCATGTAAACAATGGTTATTTCACAATCTTTGCAAACGCAGTTCTAATGGCTGCAACATATTTCAGTTTTATAGTTTTGTAATGACCTCTTTAACTATGCTTCCATTGCTGAACATTTCATTTCTACTCTTTTATTTTATAAATAGTCCTAATATAATAGCTGTACATATAAAGCCTTGACCTTCTGTATTAGACAAGACTCACTTTTTTATTTGCGAATGCCATAAACAAACTCAAAGTACTTTAAATTAAAACAAAAACCAAAACTAGCGTGTTGGAAAGACAGTTTGACAATTTGATGGGTTACAGAATATAAAGTTTTCCAGAATAGAAAGGATTCTAAAACACCTGGGGCTCATGACTCAAAGAAACCATGGTAGTCCTTTCTGGATTTTTTGTTTTGCATAAAGCTATACATTAACTTTCCTCTTCTCTCCTTCCTCTGCTAGTGTTGGGTACATAGAGCATAGATGTTGTACCTGCTCGTCCTCTTAATATCTTTAATCACTGGTAAGAAGCTCACACAACTCTGTCTCTGTCTTGCTCCAGACACAAAACTCCAGGGAGGGTGTTCTTTAGCTCTACTTGGGTATGACATTTATTGCTGAACCCTCCATACTTGCTAGGAGGGCAGCAGGGTGCTATGAATAACCCAGCTTGAGCCAGGTGTCCACCCTTGGACAGATGCCACAATATAGCATCTTTGCTTTTGCTTAAGCTAAGTGTACATAGGAGGTGTAGACAATTTTAAAGGACCCTGTGACAGGCAAGTCACACCACGAGAACAGTCTCCACCATTCTGTTGACTGGAAACCAGATCCTTCCTAACGCAGGGCATTGCTGCAAAAACTTGCACATTATGATAGGTAAAGCTGGTTGGTCTAAATTGATTGGTCGAGGAAAGAGGAATGCAGGTAAGATCTTTCGACCATTAAGACAAAATAAGTTGTTCATAAACAAAGTTAGGCTTTGTGATGAGCCTAGATCTGAAATCTAAGACTTAATATATTACCAGTTAAGTTGAGAACACAGTGTCTCGAGCACAACTAAAAACCCTGCTACAATAAAACTCAGTTAAAATGAATGGCAGTGTAAGTGCCTGGCCTAGTCCTGGAAAATGCAACATACAGAATGATTTCACACATGATTCCTCCACTGTGTTTAAGTAACATAGAACTGGGGCACCTGGGTGGCTCAGTCACTTAAGCGTCTGCCTTTGGCTCAGGTCATAATCCCAGGGTCCTGGAATCGAGTCCCACATCGGGCTCCTTGCTAAGCAGGGAGCCTGCTTATCTATCTGTCTGCTGCTCCCCCTGCTTGTGCTCTCTCTCTCTCTCTCTGACAAATAAATAAAATCTTAAAAAAAAAAGTAACAGAGAACCATGGGCCAAATTTTCCTTTTTGCACCCACCCAACCAACTAAAATCAGTATGTTAGCAGCATGTCTGGGTTAAGCAGATATGACCATCCTGCTTATGAAGTTAGGGAGACATTCTTCACTCCTAACACCCCTCTCCTTCCCACCACCATCAGATGTACTCTATATACTCTGAACAGAGATACATCTTAATAAATATCCACTTTTTATTTTTTTATTTTTTATCAACATATATAATGTATCATTGATTTCAGAGGTACAGGTCAGTGATTCATCAGTCTTATATGATACCCAGTGCTCATTACATCACGTGCCTTCCTAAACATCCACTTTTTAAAACTAACTTTATATAGTCTTCTAAGTGGCCACATTTCTCAATTTGCAGGAGCCCCCAAGACACCAACTAGAAAGAATTTGAACTCTATGTTCACATTTATATTAAATATGCCGAGACATGCCTTACAAATTTTAGGAAGCAAAGGGAAAGCCAGAATGTGGGAGAAGTGATAGACTTCTTAAGAGAAAACAACCAGAGTGAAGGAAGAGTCTGCCAGGGTAACGTGGAATGAGTGTCAGGTCATGAAGACTTAGGGCTCTCCATTAACTCCTGCCTCATTCACAACTACCAGGGCTCTGGGGATTTAGTGCCTTGTACTGACCCAACACTTGATTAGCAGAGACTCTAAGTGCTGTGTGGTGAGAAAAGAAAGCCCTCTGAAACTCTGGATACAAATATGAAATATTTTTGGTGCAGACAGCGACTCGTGGATCTTAAAGTTTCTGAGAAGATGGAATAGCAGACACCACTGAAAGAGAATTTAGATGCTCAGGGTCTTACTAGGTCTGAGACCACTGTTTCCTTACCAAATAAGGCAGGAATGTGAGCCTAAGGACCCACAATACAGCACTGTGTAGGTCCTGGAGTTCTTGGCAATGCGGGGGGAAGGAGAATCTCTGGATGAATTGAGATTTAGGATATAATTGTAAAGGCGACACATTGTGTCCACCTCTTAATGAAACTCAAGACGTATCAGCTACTCCAAGGAAAATATTTATCAAGTCCATGATTGACAGGAATTATCTGAATTTGAAAGCAGTAGAAGATACCATGAAAGCATGTACATATGCATTTGATTACCAAAGAAGGAAAAAGCATTTTTGCATCATAAAAATCCACCCCAAATGAAAAGATAATCAGCAAACAGAAAACAAACTGCAATAAATATAACAAAATTATTCTTCTTAATATTCTCAGAACTATTTCATATTGATTAGAAAAACAAAATAATAGTATAAATAATAGGGTGAATGCCTATCAATTTTAGAGAAAAAAACTATTTTTGTACCTACACACACACACACACACACACAGGCTTACATGTACGTATTATTGCTATGTAGCAATGTATTTTCAATTAAGAGGGTGAACATCATTTCTTATATGTTCTCTCTGCTTTTGGCAGTAAAAACTTTTATTCTTAAGAGATAAATATGGTTTTTTTTTAATGAGTATTTTGAAATTATATCTTTTAAAACATATTCTCAAATTGTTATTTTTTCTTAATTCACATGTATCAACTTATATTTATACCTGGTTGAAGCATAAGATCCTTATCACTTGGGTTAACTCACATGTGGGGACAGTATATTACACTTCCTATTTCAGGATTTCCAGGACATTATCTGGGAATGAACAATTTAGTAATAAAGGCTCACATATTTTAGGAGTAAATTTAGTAATAAACAATTACAATTTAAAAAAAAAACACAATTACAATTTAGTAATAAACAATTAGTCAGTGAATTTAGTAATAAACGATTTAGTAATAAACCTCACATATTTTAGGAGTAAATTTCCATTATGTTGTCCTAAGTGGGATGCATAGTCCTAGGATTCAATTCTACAAGAGCAATAAGGACTAATATCTTTAAATACGAGCACCTGTGAGCTTTGCAGAGATAACGGGAATTCATTCCTCCTCAATTTGTTTATGCAGTAAATAGGTATCTGGCTTTTCTCTGTGCCAGATGCTGCACTTGGATGCACAGATGAGTAAGAGTGTTCTCTAGTTGCTTACAATGGAGAAAGATCAAAGATATTATTTAAGGGCGCCTGGGTGGCTCAGATGGTTAAGCGTCTGCCTTCGGCTCAGGTCATGATCTCAGGGTCCTGGGATCGAGTCCCGCATCGGGCTCCCTGCTCCTTGGGAGCCTGCTTCTCCCTCTGCTTCTCTCTCTTTGTCTCTAATGAATAAATAAATAAAATCTTTAAAAAAAAAAAAAAAAAAAAAAAAAAAAAAAAGATATTATTTAAGTTTCTTTTGAGGTTAAGTCAGGATTTTGTCATCACTTTGAAGATTCTCATCCACTTGAGGCTCACATTCATTATAATTTCTATTTACCTTTTCTTCTACATTGATACTAGTTTCATTACCCCACACACACACAAATATATATATATATATACACACTTCTGGAAGTCTGAGAATAGTTCAGAAAATATATTTTATATTTTTGCTCATTTTTAAATTTCATGCATTAGAAGGGTGTTTTTTTAATGAACATAATTGTGAAGAATATGAAGAATATAATTTTGTTTAATAGCCATAATAATAATATCAATATCTGGCATTTATTGTGCCTTCATTGTGTGCCAGGCACTGTTCTATGTGTTGTAACATGTGTATCTCTTTATATTTTCACAAAAATCCTGAGACATTGAGGTACAAAAAACTTCTTATCTGTTATCACAGTTCTGTATATCCAAGAACATTTGTTACGGACTGAATGCTTGTGTCCTCTCAAAATTTATATGTTGAAATGTTCACACACACGCCCCTCCCATCCCACAGTCAATGTGAGGGTATTAGGAGGTGAGACCTTTGGGAGGTAACTAGGGTTAGATGAGGTCATGACAGTCGAGCCCTCATAGATGGGACTGTGCCCTTATGAGAATCAGAGAGTGTTTGCTTCTCCTCTCTGTTCTCCATCATGTGAGTATATAAGTCAGCCCTCTGCAATCCAGTAAAGGACTCTCACCAGAACCTTACCACGGTGGTACCCTGATCTTGGACTTCCGCCATCAGAACTGTGAGAAATAAGTTTCTATTGTTTATAATCCAACCAATCTACGGTACTTTGTTACAGCAATCCAAACTGACTTGCGCAACCTCTGAAAACTGAAAGCTATTTTCATTTATTTTATGACAAAATTTATTTGGTGGTGTACTTCTCAGCTGAACTGATTTGAGGTTAATAGTCTTTAACTAACCTACTCAGTGTGAATGTTTATATGTTTAGGAAAAAAAAATATTGTCTTTTATTATGAGTACCGCTGTGATTGTTATATAGTATATAGAATATGAGTGAATTACCTCACTATCATACAGTTTAAATTGAGAAATACATATGGCCCCAAGGGTTTTGGAAAAGGTATGATGGAATTATTTCTAATTCCCATTTACTAATAAGGAAACTGAGGCCCAAAGTGCTCAAGAAACTTGACCAGGGTCACATAGCCTATAGAAGAACTAGTATTGAAACTCAGTCTTAGATGGCTAAAAGTAATTTTCCTAACTAGACTTCAGAAATGACTAATCTATTTATATACAAGTAAAGTATGAATAGACATTAATGAATAAATGCTGTAGAAACACTATAATTAAGGTGGAAAAGCTTTTGCCTGGGTCTCTTAAAAAGAGGAATTCTAACTGAAGTTCTATTACTAACTAGCTATGTGACCTTGAGCAAGTCTCTTAAATTATCTCTGTCCTAAATTCTTGTTCATGCGATGAAGATCATTATACCTGCCTTACAAAAATCTTGTAAAGCTAAAATGCTATAATTGTGGTGAAAGTACGTTGAAACTAATTAGTGCTGTGCTTATATAAGATATTATTATAACAATTTTGTAATATAAAGAGATATTTTTATTCTTTTAAATTGAAAAGAACATTAGAAGCATTTCAAACTTATAATATTCAAGAGAAGAATTTCCTAAAGTGTGTTTCACAGAACACTAATCTGTGAAATGCTCCAGGACAGAGTGTTGTGGTCCAGTATAGTTGGAAAAAGATATATTATATCTCCCTTTTAAAGATTCACAAGGCTAATGTAAATACTAAATGTTCTTAGAGTATTGTTTAAAGAGAACTTTTTTGTTGTTGTTGTTGTATTTAATCCAGGATGTCCAAAATTTATCAAGCCACCTTCCAGCAACACCTTTGAACATCTTGGAAACCATTTGGTTGAGTATGTTATAGGAAAGACTTAGTATTTAAAAGCCTAAGATTCTCATTAATGCTCATGTGTATTTTGTCTCCACATGGAAAGCTATTTAACTATTTTATGAGTACCACCAACTCTGTTTATATTTAGAAAAGTATACAGGTTTTTCTTCTACCAAAAATGTTTTACTTTCAAAAACTATAATTTGTTTTTTTTGCAAAGTTTTCTCCCATAGCAATATATCCTAGTGGTATAGTAATAACTCATTAGAGTTCATTAACATTGTTGTAGGCTTACCACATACAAATATAATCAACTTTTAAAGAGTTCTTATTTCTCCACATTTTCCTTATTTTATTTATGGTTAAAAAAAAAAAAACCTGCATCCATGGTTCTTTGGAATATTCCTCTTGAAATAACTCTGATGATTAATTTTATGTGTTAATTTGACTGAGAAACAGGGTGCCCAGATATTTGGCCAACTATTATTCTGGATGTTTCTATGAGAGTGTTTTTGGATTTAACATTTAAATCAATAGACTAAAGCAGATTGCTCTCCCTAATATGGGTGAGCCTTATTCAATCAGTTGAAGACATGAATAGATCAAAAGGCTGACCCTCACCTGACTAAGAAAAGTCCTCTGGCCTGACTGCCTTCCCTGAGTTGTGACATAGATTTAGGAGTAAATTTCCATTATGTTGTCCTAAGTGGGATGCAGAGTCCTAGGATTCAATTCTACAAGAGCAATAAGGACTAATATCTTTAAATATGAGCACCTGTGAGCTTTGCAGAGATAGTGGGAATTCATTCCTCATCAATCTGTTTATGCAGTAAATAGGTATCTGGCCTCCATAACTGCATGAACCAATTTCTTATAATAAATCTCTGTCTCTCATCTCTCTCTCTCACTCTCTGTCTACACACACACACACACACACACACACAGACTTACTTTACTGGTTCTGTTTCTCTGGAGAACCCTAAGACAGACTCTTAAAAAAATTTTACATCTTTACCCCATAAAGAGAAACTCTAAAAAAAGTTCTTTTGCAGTTGATGTTTTGTGGCAATTTCTGAACTATGCTGATCATACCTCAGAAGATTATTCTATAGCTTAATCATTCTTCTCAACCCTTTCATTCCCTACTGGTAAAGTTAGGTTTTCTCCACATCTTTTCTTCTTAGCATGTGGTATATGTGTACATATAAGACTATATTAGATTATTTGTTCACTTATTTATATTTTCCCACAACTCACAACTAATCTCTAGAACAGGAACCGATTTATTTATCTTTGTGGGAATATCCAATTACATCTCAATGCCTGACAATTAATTGGTAGCAAATACCAGTTGAATTATTAAGAAGAATGTATAGTAAAGATATCATTAAGGTCTTTAAAATCTGAATCCTTAAAATCTTGCCTTTCTACACCTTTAAAATAACATTTCAAATGAAGCAAATGTCTTAGTATGTTAGATATTTTGTAGCATAAATAATGTTTTTTGGCTGGCAACACTTTATGGTGCTGTTGAAATGAAGACTGCCAAAATGAGAACAGAGAGAGGCTATTTACTCAGCCAGCCACCATCACTCTCATTCGGCAACAACTCAAAGGCAAGCAGCGGAGTGGGAAAGCTTTATAGTATGTAAAATGAAGGCTCCAGGTGCGCTCTGATTGGAGGTTGTTGGCGTGGCGAAGCGAGGGGAGGGTTAACTAGAAGTGCGGCATCTTACGTGATTGATTTGAGGAGCATATTTGGCTTTCTGTAGATGGTCTTAAGACAGAAGCAAGGGCAAAATGAAGGAAGCTCGCAGTCATTGACCAAGGCCCGACCAGTCTAGGCTGATTGCCCCAGAGGTTGTTGTTTGGCTTTTTGGACTGTTTGCTGCGGAGTTTTTGGGATCGGGGCTCTATTGCCCTATGTTATTTGTCCATTAGTTTATTCAGTCTCTCAGTGTTAATTATTATAACATTATAGTGAAGTAACTTTAAAAAATAAAAATATAAAATTTCACATCATCTATACCAAGGAGGGGTCTGTCAAAAATACCCCGTTAATGATTGAGAATATAAATGCACAGCTCAAATATGTCGACAGTGGTAGAGAGGTGAGGTGGAATTTCTGAAAATACATTCTGTGGATTTAAGTAATACACTAAAGGCACACACAGCCTCTCTTTTCTGTGAAAAGATGCATCATCTCTTCTAGTGCACATTGTTAGAATATACCTTCTTCTGATCTAACTTTAATTATGGCAACATCAGCAAATTCCACACTGCCTCTCCAATTTAGAAGATTTTGCTGGCTGACTTTAGCCCGTTTATCCCAGCAGTTGGTCTACTAATTCACATTAGCCCCGTGGAAGAGAAAATTGCACTTAAGTAGAGGAGTGATGTGCTCAAATGATAAATGTTCACGAACTAAATCCTTCAATTCAGGAATATGAAAAGGTGAGAAGTAGAAACATTGGTTACTCATTTTTTTCTTTGAATTATCATTTTCATCAATCATTTTCAAAACATAAATGGACTCTTTTTGTTCCCACTCAACTATATCTCCCATATATTATCCAAGAAGAATGTATGCATGTCATGACTCTAAGAAAATGATGTATATGTTATTGTGAAGTAGAGCATTTATTTTTCAAAAATCGTAAAGAGAAAAAATTATTTTTCTCCCTTAGCAATAAGATTGTTTTGCTAAAATACAAGTATTGGATTCTTTAGTCTTTCATAAGCATTGTCTAATACAATTATATACAGAATATGTATGTTACAAATAAAAAATGCTGTTTTGTCTTTCATTTTCATACTTGCATTGAATAAAAGGTTACCATTTATATCTTCAATTCCTCTGACAAGTCTTTCAGGGTTTCAACTCTATAGACCACTAAGTTGCAAATAGTATAGCATCTTGCTTCACAAACTAAAGTGCCCTCAGTAGCAGAGAATGTATTCAAGTCCTCAGGTACCAATGGGAGCCACAGAAGGGCCCATTGGGGTAGCATTTTCAAGGTACTTTGGAGGTTCTGGGGGGTAAATGGTCAGTTTCTTAGGGGTCGAGTTGTTTGTGTCTTTACATGGCTAGCTTAAGGGTCTCTAATCAGCAATCTCAGAGAAATGATCTTGAAAGTCTTTTTCACTGAAGAAAGAGGGCTGATAATATCATTTATTTTACCATGTATGCTATGTTTCACTGCAAAATGAACTAATAGTTCAAGCAACTCAAAGTTGTTTCCATTTCTCAAATTTAATTTTCACCACAACAATTTTTTTCTTGTGTGACTCAAAGGTCTCTGATCTACTATTTAGGAAAACACCTTTACGGTAAGTAATAAAGTAAAAATATTTAGCTTTCCTTCACATTGTTGGTTGAGAATGTTCATCTTTGGAAAAATATCTATTAAATAAACTGATGTCTGACCCTTTATCACCAAACTCGTATCTGGCCGTTTATTACTCCGATGTTACAGATATTCGATTTTCTCTATTTCATTTTATCCTTTAGCATGCAATCTTTTGTTTCTGCATGAAGAAAGTAATACATTAACTTGGTGTTTAAAGAATTGATCAGGACATTCCTCATAAAAAGCCAAGTATATCCATTTATTGAAGCAAAATCCCGCTATTGTTTTCCAGTTGTTATAAATTTGCCTAAAAAGGTGAAATTTCAAATCTGTCTTTTTTTTTTTTCTTTTCAAATCTGTCTTTTTTTTTTAATGCAAGTCACCATTTTTAGAATCTCAGTTGATGAGAGGAAGAAAATGGGGAAGTGAGACAATAGAAATAAATGGTAAAATGGCTAATGATGCATGTGGTTACTACGCAGGCAACCATTCTCCCACTTTTGCCTCTTGATTCTGTTGAAAAAAAAATAGTGAAAAAATTACATTACACATCTTCTGAAATTTATTCACCAGCTATTTTAGCGTGAATATTTTGTAAACGATCAACTTAATGGTGTGGTATCAGAATAAAATCTGCAACTTTACTCTTTGCTAAGATTATTATGGCAATCTTAAACCCATACTCTCCCTCCAGCTCCTGTCTTCCCGAGACTGGCTGCATCAGGACCTCTGCCCTTGAAATTTCGGAGGAGTCTCAGCTCCCTTGTTGCCCTGTGCTTATGTTGACTACAAACACCATTGTCTGAACTAGTCATTTCTCTTGCTTTCTTTTTCTTTTTGACACTAAAATAGGCTCATCAGATCAATTGCTTTTATAATAGCTCCTTGGAAAATTTAAGCAAATCACAGGACTTACAGAGTTCTAACATTCTGGAGTTTTTGTAATAGAAACCTAGGTGAAATTCTCCCTTTACTCTATTACATTTGTCCATCCGTGTTTCCCTATAGTATACCTAAATGCTGAATTGTACAGCATCCCCTATTGAGTAACAGAACATGAAGTTTTAATTTACCCAAAGCATAATCAAATAAAAGAAAAACAGAGCTTATTTTGTCAGAGTAGAGAAGACTAACCTGTAGGACAGTCAATTTCAAACAGGACATTAAATAAAAACAAGAAGTTACTGTGTGCGCACTTCTTCCGACCTCAACGCTCTAACCTTTTGATCTATTTTTTAACTCTTGAAAGAATGCTATGTCAGGTTATCCTCTGCAGAATATTTTCTTTGTAAGATCCGTATTATTTTAGAGATGAGAAAGATAGAAGTAACCGGGGATGTAGATGAATGATTTTTAGAGATCACTTCGTTATCATAATTTCAAATTGCATTTTGATTGTAATCCCCATCATCATACATTTTCTTGAAGCAAACCTAAGTGCTGGCCCGTTCAGTTGTGAGATCTCTTTTCCCACCTGCAGGAAGAAAGAACATCCATGAACATCTTCATGAGCGAGGGGAACGGATGCCTGAAGTCCCAAGAAGAGCAATAGCAAGCAGCCCTCATGCGAGAGAGAATTTCATTTTCTGGAATTACCAATTGTTTGGGGTCCAGGTTAAGAGTGGTATTAACTTGCCTGGAAGTGGCAATCTAAATGGGTCAAGTCCAGTTGTTGCCGACTATTCTAGCACCTGTCCTAATACTGGAATCTCTAGGTAATAGTGCCATTTAGAAAAATGGAAAAGTGAAATTGAAGTACGAGATGACTTTGTCTTCACTCTATGCCTTATTCACACTGGCAATTTAAAAAAACTGCACATTTTCATATTTTCGGACACAGTACCACTTAAATTCATTCTTCCTCTGCGTGTTCAGGGTGGGGATGATGGGTGGCGATGCATTATTTTAAGTACGACTTTCCACAGCCCGCCAATGGCTTAAGATAGAAGGCTTTGAAGGGGAACTGAGAGACAAAGCAGATTAGTTCTCCCTGTGAATGCCTAGATATGCAGTCTAAAGGGTGTGTTTGGCCCCCCGATGCTGGGAAGCTTTTGAGTTCCTGCCAACAATGAATTCTCTAGGATGACAGCGGGATTTGTCAGTAACTGCTGCTTGACAGGTTGAAGGGAAAGAGGTGCAAGAAGATGGAATGAAATCACACTGCCGCACAGCCTCAAAGGGTTCAGTCCTGGGCTGCGGCACGCCATGGCAGCCGAGCAGGCAACTAGGCAGACGATACTTTGCGGAGCCAAGAGAGTGTGTCATCCGTGAGAGGAAGAGGTTCCATGACTAAAGCTAATTTTTGAAATGTCTTGTCTTAGAACTCATAGCTTTTAAGGGCACATTGAGGTCCAGCACCACCGTGAATGTCACATAAAAATTTAAATTACAAAAACCCAAGGGTTGGTATTTGGAGGTGAGGGGAAGGAAAGAGAGAGAACAAGCAGGCATGCTTTTCAGAGGCATGGATTATTTGATCAGTGTCCACCCTGGAGTGAAGGTGATTCTCCTGAGTCGCTCATGGGAGGTCATCTCCATCCCTATGCACCTACTGTGTTACTAAAGTTCAAAGAAATACACTCTTTTTTTTTTTTTACAGCATCTCTCCTAAAAACATGCAAAGTACTTTAAATAATTTCACGCAAAGCTGAGAGAATAAAGTGGTTGACATGGTGTGCCATTCTCTAATTCAACCACTTTATAAACTATTTTCTTTCTTTCTTTTTTTTTAAAAGATTTTATTTATTTGACAGAGAGAGACACAGTGAGAGAGGGAACACAAGCAGGGGGAGTGGGAGAGGGAGAAACAGGCTTCCCACGGTGCAGGGAGCCCGATGCGGGGCTCGATCCCAGGACCCTGGGACCATGACCTGAGCCGAAGGCAGACGCTTAACGACTGAGCCACCCAGGCGCCCTATAAACTATTTTCAAGGGAAATTTTATCCAGGTGTAATTTTCATCCTAGGCACTGACTTTAGAATATCATCTCTAGGTAAGATGAGCACCATGGTAAGCATATGTATTTCCCTGGAAAAGGGTAAGAGGACTTTTAAAGCATGTCACAATTTGTGGGTAATATTCAAGCCAAGGGCGCCACCTTTCATAAGAAGAGCATTGCATATAGTAGTATTTGCATTTTGATAGTAAGTATCATGTGAAATGCTTACAAATCTTTATGTGACTCCGGCATATGGACCAAAATTGTCACCAGAGATTATTACTTCACACAATATGTGTTTAAAATAATGATTTTTATTATCTCACATACTTAGAATGGTAGCTGGGCCTATGGGTGAGAGCAAGATGGCTCATGGGGTAGGGAAAGAAAATATTGGAATGTATATATTTTTTAATATAAAAAGGAAAAAGTTGATCTTCATTAATTTTGATCATAAATGGACAATTTTGCCCTTAGTTGTTTTTTTTTTTAAGTTTTTATTTGAGACAGAGAGCGAGCTTGTATGTGTGCCCTCGTGCATGTGGGGGGAGGGACAGAGGGAGAGAATTTTTCAAGCAGACTCCATGCTGGGCTCAGAGCCCCTACGTGGGGAGAGGGCTGAATCCCAGGACCCATGAGATCATGACCTGAGCCGAAACCAAGAGTCAGTCACTTAACCAACTAAGCCATCCAGGCATCCCAACCCTTAGTCAGTTTTTATGACATGAATGCACTGAGAAATATTGGAAGTTTCATAGAAGTCAAAATATATAACTACTTGATATTATTATTATTTATTTTAAATTATAAACCTTAAGCCTGGGGCACAATCAATGTTTTTTTTTTTTTATTGTTAAAAATCAGATCTGGATAACAAGTATTTCATGGCTGGTGTCTTAACAAATCAATATTGATTTTAATAATGTAAATATTGAATTACTTAATTATTTGATTACTTAATTCGATTATCAGTTCAAAAGGTTGTTTTACTTACTGCAATAACCTACCTTCCTCAAAAAATTAAAAATAAGTATATTATTTTTAAAAAAGAACTTCATTCAAGGAGAGCTGTTTCTGCAGCTCAATTACTGTTTACTTCGTCCTTCCAGGGACCTACCTTTATTGTCCGGACTCTCCCACGTCTTAGGTAGAAATGTTTACCTTCACAGTAGAATTATTCGTAGCTTTCAATTTATAGAAACATTTCTTTTTTCTTTTTCTTTTCTTTTTTTTTTTGGTACAAATTTCACTGCTGTTGACCACCTAAGTGGCTGGGGTTTTTTGTTTTATTTTTGGATTTTGGTTTTTGGTTTTGGTTTTGGTGGGGTTTTTGTTTGTTTGTTTGTTTGTCTGTTTCTCAGTACTCTTATTTGCAAAGGGAAATGGAATGCCCTTGTTTCTTCTTACACTGAAGTAAGTATCCCTGTTATTAAAGTAAAAGTAATTTTTTTTAAAGTAAAGCAGATTTTTAAAAAACCTTTCACTAATTAGTTCAAGTGTGATTTAAATAGAAGGGCTAAATATACTTGTCTTTTGTTCTCAGTGGGAAAGGATTTAACCTCCAGGAGACAAGCTGTTCTCAAACCTCATAGTGTTAGGTTGCTAAATGAACAACCAAAAGAATATTGAACTTAACATCATAATAAATACTCATCTGTAATTTAAGAGTGGGGCTAACTCTGTATCTTCTACCTACCCTTCTCACACTCTCTGGTTGCTACTTCCAAGGCATGGCTATATGGAACGTTTTACTCCTGACCTAAGAACCTTACTTATGTAGCCCCTGGAGTCTCAGAGAGATAAAATTACATTTTATTATCCAAAGAATCACAGTTATAATTAGAATTTCATGTCAGTTGTGGGGAGAGAGAGTATCAGGCAGGTCAATAGGGGTACATGTTTGAGCCTTGGGGAGCCTTCAAATCATAGCTGGTTGGAAATTGCTTATTCTTTCTTTTATAGGCCTAACTCAGAGAAAGAGTTTTAATCTAAATATCAAGATAAAGTTTAGAAACATTTTTATAACATACAGAATTTTTTAAGATGTAAAGGACCTCGTGAATTACCTAATCTAATCTCTTCTTCATATGACAAAAACCTGTAATTAGAAGAAGAAAGTTTTAAAAACTATCATTGTAATATTTATTTAATAAGATTATGAAATTGTAAGCAAATTTATGGAATACAGTTTTATATGTGAATAAAAGCATTATCCAAAGAATAGCTGTTATGAACATTTTCAAGATGAAAGAACAAAGAAATACAAAAATTTCTCCAGAAATGGAAGATATATTCAAAACTTGCAAATAGATTTTAATCTCAAGTCATAAAAGCCTTAAAAAATATCAGTGAGTACCCATGACAAGAAAATAAAAAGGAGTCCAAACATCCATTATATGGGAATAAGAATGAACAAAATCAAATTTTGGTACAAAGAAAGGACAGAATAGAAATAAAGTAATTGGAGTTGTGCACAGAAAAAGTTACCCAAGAGATAGAAACAGATCTAAGTGAAGATAAAAATCAACTACACAGATCTTAATAACTCTTATTGTCAATGAAAGTAGAATCCCAAAAGAGAGACTGGAAAGTTGAACAATTCATTGGCTGGCAATAGAAGAAAATAAAATGTGAAAACAGCTAGACAGGGACTTAGATGTGATTTTAAAGTTAATGCACTGTGAAAAGGAGCAGAGAAATGAACAGACCCAGCATCACTGTAATAACTAAAGTTCAGAAAAGTTGGTAAGAAAATTCAATGCCTCTTTTTCATATTCTATACACAGAGGAAACAATCTGCCAAGAAAATTTTATAGTAGGTTTGACACCGAAGACTTTAAAAATCAGATGAACTAGAAAACATCATTAGCTAAAAAAAGGGAAAAAATATAATTATGTAGCAGACTCATCTTTTTAAAAAGTGGAAGAAGAAAAAAATGACAACTTGGAAACACAGTGGGACCATTTATAAATGATGCTGGGGACCTGGGCAATGCCTTCTTTTGAAACATATTGTGTTTCTTTTTCTATAAATGCTTTTCTGTAATTTGAGGGCAATGGTTTGGTTAGCTCCCTCCTCTATACCCCCAGTAAGTCTTCCTAAACTTTGTTTCCCCAATTTCCCAATCATGAGTGCCACCCTGTACCACACTCTCAGAAGATGTTTATTTCTCTGATCTCCCACTTTGTTGAGAAAATTGAGAACCCCAGGTTTGAAATCTCTCTACTACCTTCCATTCCATTATAGACTTACTTATATCCACTCTAGGCTTACCTCCAGGTTCAGCTGATGGGTGCACTTTCTGCTTTTTAATTTCAACAGCTCCATCCTTAACTTTGATCCCATTCTTTTTCATGTTCAACAAGGACTTGGTTTGTAGATTGACCAACATAGCCTTAATCTTACCTGCATGTTGACTAAACTTTAGAAAGGCTTCTTCCTGGCTTTAGACTTTACTTTAGAAAACTTTAAATGATAAGTCTTTCTCTGCCCCTTAGAGATGCAAATCTTTTTAAAGCTTCTTGCCTGTTTACAGCAAGGACTGTCTTTTTCCAGAACCTGAGAGCCATCCCTTTGGGATGTAATTATCATGGAAGACAGGCCCCATCTTCCAGTATCTGTGGGAGGGTAGAAGACTAACTTTGAAAGTGCCTTGCCCCAAATTGTAAAACTATCTCCTGCCATAAAGATAGGAGAAAGTTTACTTTCCCTTGAGTGAAGCCTCTGATATCAGATGGCCTATGGTCCCCCCACGCAGATCTTCAAAAGTTTCCTGGCCTTTTTTTTTTTTTTTTTTTTTTTCAGCAGAGTGCAACTCAGATTGAGTTCTAGTTTCTTTCCCCTTTTCCAGCAGCTGTGGAAAAAGTCATCCTTGCCTGTTTAACTTTGTGCAGTGAAATTTTTGCTTTGATAAGACTATCTCAACTTTTTCAATATTTAAAAACTCTTCCTGTTTGCTGGGTTATCTTACTGCTTTTTTTTTTTTTTTTAAGATTTTATTTTATTTATTTGACAGAGAGAGACAGCGAGAGAGGGAACACAAGCAGGGAGAGGGAACAGAAGCGGGGAGAGGGAACACAAGCGGGGAGAGGGAACACAAGCGGGGAGAGGGAACACAAGCGGGGAGAGGGAGAGGGAGAAGCAGGCTTCCCACTGAGCAGGGAGCCTGATGCAGGGCTCGATCCCAGGACCCTGGGATCATGACCTGAGCCGAAGGCAGATGCTTAATGACTGAGCCACCCGGGGGCCCTGGGTTATCTTACTGCTTAATAACATGCTGAGCTATCCTATACTTCCCAAATATTTTTCTTTTTTTTCTTATTTTTTTTCCTCTGTTATCCAAATTTCTTCAACTATTAGTGCCCACTCACACAGTCCATTCAATTTTCTCACCTACAGTTTACTCCTGAAATTACTGTACCATCATCATTCCACAGTAACTTTTCTAGCTCCTATACACATAAACCACACACCCAAATCTCATAAACACTTCATCAGCACATTGCAGTATTATCATTGACTACTTCCATTCTTCTTGAAATTCCTCTCTTTGCTTCTGTGACAACACTCTTGCTTCCTTTGGCTCTCTTCCTTCTTCCTTACCCACTGTTTCCGAACCCCCTTTGTTGGATTCCATTTTTCTGGCCATCACTTTAATATTCTTAATCCTTGCCTGCTTCTCATATTCTACTCACACTCTTAGAAAGAACTCATCTACAGCCAATAATGCTGTTAGCACAAGCAACCCTTCTGACTTCCAAACTCAGATATCCATCCTCTTCTTGGACATTTCCACTTGCTTCTTAAACAGGCTCCTCAGACATAATATGCTGATCCTCTGAACTCACCTTTCTTTCATAACGTGCTTTTCTCCCTTTGTTTCCTATCTCTGAGGGTGGCCCAAAGATTCATGTGGTCTCCTAAGTCCAAATTCTGTGACTCTTCTCCACATCCCCCTTCCCTTTATCCTATGCATCCAAATAATCACCAACTCCTGCCTCTATAAACCTTCTTAAAAACCAATCCTTTCTTTCCAGCCCTTTGGTGAAGGCGCTCATCTTTTGCATGATCGATTGCTAGTAGGAAGTGTTATTTGTTCATATGGTTTTGCCCCCATCCTCTATCTATCTTCCACTCTTGTAAGAAAGTGATCTCTCTAACATATGTCTCTGACCTTCGCTCTTACCTCGGTTCAATTGTCTTCATGGTTCCCTGTCTCTTAACAGAGGAAAGAGCAAGTTTTTTTAGAAGACATATTGAGCACCTGTGACCTGGATCCAGTTTATTTCCTAAATTATATCAGCCCCGTTCTTTTCCTTGCAATTCAGCAATATTGATATATTTGCTCTTTAAACTGACTGTTATTAACAGTTGTTTATTTCCTCACACATTGTCTCAAAATTCTTCCCCTTTATTTGTTTAGACTCAGCTCAGGTATT
This sequence comes from Halichoerus grypus, assembly GCF_964656455.1. Lineage (NCBI taxonomy): Eukaryota > Metazoa > Chordata > Mammalia > Carnivora > Phocidae > Halichoerus > Halichoerus grypus. The sequence continues at coordinate 140,077,508 of NC_135718.1, read as the reverse complement.
ATCTCCAATGGGTAAAGTTTTTTGCCAAGCTACACCCCTTCCCTGCTTGATGTCTGACATAAATAGGGCATCAAGGAGGTTAAATTAAAGTTAATAAAATTATGAAATATTATAATGTCATCTACTTTAAAAATTTGTATTTATAGTTCTTTTAAAGCACTGAGATATTAATTGAGAAAAGCATGGCAAGAAAAAAATGACAGTGAATTTTCAAAGGTGTTTATAAACAGGGTGCTTTTTTTTTCTTTGTAAGTTGAGAAGATACATAATGTAGCAGGGTTTGATAAGGACCCTTTTGAAACATTTCCTATGCTGAAAAATACTCATGGAATAAAGACACATCAAAATTCTGTCAGAAAGCACACTATATCTTGTTATTTCCTCAATATTTTAAGATGATCACACAATTTCTTCAATTCCAACTAGAGCTAATTTAATGAGAAAATTAGCTTTTTCTCTCTTTACAGAGCTTTTTCTCTCTCTCTAGCTAAAGGGCAGATCAAGGAAGTTCTAATATGTTTTTTTTTTTAAAGTATACATTTTAGTTTTTGCAGTAAAACTTTTTCAGATATCCCCACCTTGTACATTTTAGCTTACATTTTGAGATCAGTCAGGTTTTCCCTGGCAAGAGAATAGATAAAGGCAAGATAGTGAGTTTATACTAATTACATCACGTTATGGGTAGACAGTTGCTAATTAATTGAACTGAAAGCTGTGGTACAGCAATTTATATACAATTTTGTAACGGTGCATGAAAATATACCCTTTAATAACATTTACTAAATATTTACCATGCACCAGTTCTTTTTCCAAGTACTTTGCATGAATTAATGTACCTAATCCTCTGACCATTTCTTTGAGACAGGTGTTATTATTCCTTTTTTTTTGCAAGCAAGGAAACAGAAAAACAGAGTTTTAGTAACTTAGTCAGGGTCACACAAGTAGAAAGTGGCAAGTGGTTTGGCTCAAAACTCATGTTACTGAATTTTAAAACTCATACTAAATAAAATATAATGTTCTGGTAACTTTTTAATTATACTTGTCTTTATATTATTCAAATATTAATAATATACTTGATATAAAATTTCTTTTCAATTTTGGGGACTCAAAAGATCTATCCTATCTTTATATCATGTGTTTTCTTCCATAATACATATTCCCATCTTCTGTTCTCATTATCCTTCCCTACTATTTTTGCCACAGCATTTCTCAAATGCTGACTTGTATTAATGTTATCATTTATTTAACTACTTCTATAATATTTATTATCTGCACCCATTCTTCAAAGATCTTTGAAAATATCAACTTATTTAACCTTCACAATACATCTATTGATACTTTTTTTTTTTTTTATGTCAGATGAGAAAACAGAGGCAGAGAGAGGTTAAGGAATATTTCCAAGGTCATAGAGCTTGGAAGTGATGAAGCTGGATTTGAACTCAGGCATTTCAAATAGATCCAGAAACCATGTTCCTCATTAGGCTATGTTGCCTATGCTTATCAATGTTTAAAATCAGTTGTTTAGATTGAACAAATCTCTTTGAGCAAAATGAAATCTCTTGTCTATATATTTGATCTATTAGCATACAGAAGCTATATAAAACAGTTTTAGGATTTTATTAAGTTATTCTCATTTTATACATGGAAAACTAGGTGCAAATGAAAGGCAGCAGGGACTTAGAATTGACACTTTGATAGTTGTAAACCTTCTAAAGAGTGGCAACTCTTTAGAAGCCCTTTGTAAAGGAATAGATAACCTACTAATGCTCTTTGGGGGCAATGCCAATGTGGAAGTTTAGAAGACTTGCCAAATTTCACACTATTAAGTCATCACTGAGCTGAGACTAGAATAAGGGTACTGATAGAATTGCTAATCCAGTTGCAACAGTTTACATATGTTGTGGGTTTACCTTGTGGCCTACACTGTGTGAACTCCTTTGTATTTGCCAAAGAATAATCCCAGCAAGTGTAGTATGGCCTCTCATTTTATTTCCATTTGATAGATCCAGGAAGCAAAGACTTGGAGAAATTAAAGTGTTAGGTTCCCAAGCTAATGAATTTTGCTAGCTGATAGGTGGAGAAGCCCAGATTTTAATTCATTAGGTTTGTCTCTGGAGCCACCTTAGAAGTTGCCAAAAATCAATTTTTACTTTTCGTATTAAAATTTTATGTTGGCTCTCCAGAATGAAAGCAATGAATCCACAAAGGAATGAATTTTGGAAAGGGATGTGAAAAGCAGGAAAAGAAATGGCTTAGATATTTGCTGAGGCCACATTTTGTAAAACTCGTCCATGGAAATTTAGGATGTTCTGTCTTGATATTCACCACAGCAACTATGAAAATTGTTACTAGGGTAAAAGGAAGTTATAACATAAAGAAGTTATAAAGCAGTTTGTAGTTGTGGAAGAAAGCGTATAGCCAGTGATTAGAAACTTACTTTTTTTTTTTTTTTTTTCATCTGAGGACATGCCTCATGATAGAAGAAAATGAAGGAAAGTAGAATAACCAGGTCAGGGGTAGCCGATGTATCCTTGTTGCTGTCGTAGAGACAAAATGACAAGTGAGTAGCTGGCAGGAAGCCCAGAAACCCAAGGCTGACACTGTGGAACATTCTTTCATAGCAAGCCTAAAATCAGGACATGAATGAGAGGCCTCCACCAGGTAAGGAGAAGATGCAGACGTTCAGTGACAGTGGCCAATAGTGTGTCTGTGAGCACTACGTGGCAGCAGGGTAACAAATATGAACAGGTGACAAGAAAGGACAGAAGGAAAATCAAAGCTTCTATCTGCTACATTGAGCTTTAAGGCCATGAGGATTTTATCCTTTTTATTTTATTATTTAATTTTTTCCCCCCTAAACCTTTTTTGTCCTCCTAGGATAGTGTTCCTCACTTTCTGTTCATGATTTCAAAACTTCTGTCTTTCTCTACGGCCAAGATTAGACACTATCTGAAAATAAATGACATTGTCATGGCTTCCCTGTTCAACTTTTTAATATTTAGCTTTCATTGTGGTACCCACCACTCCTCCTCTCTTCCTCCCACCCCCTCCCCCAGGGCAATGGTTATGTTTGGGTAAACTATACTAAACTTAGCTATTTTGAGTTTCATTTCTTTACACTCAAGCTCTTTGTTATTTGAGAGTGGATGTTAATGAATTGATACATTATGCCTCATGGGCAACCCATCTGCATTTTAACTGGTGCATTTTAAATGCCTGATTCCATAGAAGAAAATTGTAATGTTAATATTATAAGGAAAGAGACTTTTAGGAAACATCTCTTCAAACCATGTCATTCTGGTGGTGTCTGTTTAACTCTGTTCCCCAAAAGTAGCACCCGCCTCTATTACTAAACCCAGTACTTTAGGGGCTAATTTATTGACACTCCCAAGTGTTCATTTAGCAGCTATGTATTCTGCACCTACTACGTGTCAGGTATTAAGCTTGGCATCAGTGTAGCAAAGATGAAAAAGACCATTGCCTGTACCCAAGGAGGTCAAGGCTAATAGGGGAGACTAATACATAATTACAAAGGCTATTGCAATACGATAGCAAAGATAAGCATAGACTTCAGGGGCTTTAAAAAAGGTACCCAATACAGGTGATGGTGGTATAGGGAGCAGCAGAAAAATGAGAGAGGACTTCTGGGTGACCTGATGCTGCAAATATACAAGTATCAATTTGTACCGATGTCTTCAAGTACAGGTTAACACAAAAATACGCTAAGAGAAAGAGGAAGGAGGCAGGAAAGGGGAAGGGAATTCTAAAGACAGGAAATGGCATTAACAATAAAAATCAAGGTGTGTGTAGACCGGTCAGCAATTCCATGTAAATAGAACATCCAGTGTGAATATAAGAGGGCTAAGAGACAAAGCTGGAGAGGTAATTATGGGCCAGTCAGATCAAACTTCTTAAAGGAGAACTTTTCCTTTATTTTTTACTATGTTCAAAATTCTTAAATTTGAAAGACATATTTTAACATAGAATAATGGATCTTCCAGCTATATGCTAAGCAGTTCTTCCTGTATTGATGGCCACAGCATAATGGTTTGCCTACATAAATTACCTTCTTTCCTCTCTGGCTTTGAATTCCTCCACCATCTTTAATCTTCTCCTTTTATTTACTCTCAGAGACGCTGACTTTCAGGAATGAACAGTGTTTTGGACGATCAGAATTTAAACATTGTAGTGAAGTTCCCCCCCATCTGAATCAAGGCTACACCTAAATATATAGACCTATAAACCCTGTTTTAAAAATTGCACATGTCTATGAATTTGCATACACCATATTTAGAGATCATGAAAAATATTACCTTAATCCCTTTTCCTTTCTTCCAACGATGCCAATGAATAGGTCACCAGGGAGACTGTTAAGTGAAAGGAATCAGGCTCTCAGACGGCTTTCTCAAGTCACCAGCTTTTGGCTCCCTTAAATAGGGTATCGAATATGACATTTGTCTTTGAAGGATCTCTTAAAAGCATGTACCATGAAACCAGCAGCAGTATGGTCTTGAACAAGATAGTTAAGCTCTTAGAGACTTCAGAATCTTCCTTAATAAAATGAAAAAAATACAAGTATATATGTATACTTGGACACTACTGTGTCCAAAAAGTCTAGGAGTCTATTCCCACCTCTGATGGGATTTTTTTCCAAACTGAAAATTTTTTTGTGAGACAAATATTTGTAAATTTTTAATTTAATATTTTTTAATTTAATATTTTTAACATACATACATACACTTCATATTGTAATTCTAATTCACCTGCACAAGCTTACACTACTGAAATCATGTTTTGTTTTCTTTTTAATGAACTGTATGAACTTGTTACAAAATTAGTTTAAGTGGATTTTAAAATATTAATTTAGTTGTGGCACTTAGAGGAATATGTACTCACGATATTTCCCGCCTCCTTTTTTTTTCATCAGAGTCCTTTAGAAGTGCTGAGTTAACATTAAAGGGAAAAAGAAATCTAAATCCTCCTTTGATTTGACCTAAGAAGACTTCCAAAGAATTGCCTTACCATATAACTGAAAAGCATCTCACATTTTCATACAGAAACTAATTAGGAAAAGATTATGGTACATGGCATCTTATATGAACTTGGAAAGTGCTGAAAAATTGAATTTTACTTTTGAACACAATTGCTTTTGAAAAAAATAATTTCCATTCTTTGTTTATCTTTTCACATAAAATGATAATTGTAGACATTTTCCTGGTCTTTCTTGTTCATTTTGGCAGAGAATGGAATTTAAGTTCATCCTCATAAATTTCCTCGGGGACCTCACATATAATCACTGTCAAGATATTTTGATAGATGACAGTTTGGAAAGATTAAGTGATTCATCTAATGTGACATGATGAAGTCCTTGTGCAGAGCTGAGAATGGAATTCAGATCACTGGGGTAATCATTAAGAAATCTCTTTTATTTCAAAATGGAATTTAGTTTTCCTACAAAATTAAAATATTTGTTATAAGCCATTTGTTGAATATAAGGTGTTTAGTTGATACTTGGATCCACCTCCCAGACTTTTCTAATAGAATGTAAAGACTTATTTTTTATCTTGAGTCATACCAAACACACTCATCTTCATTACAATGTTTTCTGAATATATACATGATAGACATTCATCCCCGACTAACTGCTATCTATGTAGTAAGAAAAACCTTTCCCCTAAAGACATGGTTTTAGTCTCCGCCTCCAGGCATCCTCTGCTTCTGCCCACCTGACCAAATCCTGATAAAGCATGCTGTAGGACATTCAACTATTTCCAAGACGTTAGCCGTTGAACTTCCGAATGGTGTCCTCTTCATCATGTCATCAGCCCTTGCTTACTGCTGGACATACCATAAATGACAAATAAAAATATGTTGAAAATCTAGAAAATGTGGAAAACCAGTGGAAACAATAAAGCATTTCATTAAGTATATTACTGAGATAACCAAATTTAACATTTTGTTTAATTTTAAACATTTTAAGATTTTTTTTATTCTAATACATGAAAATATGTCACTTTGTTGTCTAGCCATAGTACCCATTTTGCTATCTTATATATATGGCTATAGAATTACAAAATAAAATACAACCAGATTCCAACTAGAAAGTTTCAATCCTTTCAATTAAAAATTAACAATTTATTATAAATCATTATTTATCTGTATAAATTGTAAGTGGTAATGTTTGCACAGATTTAGTTGAATGGAGTTTATTTAAGCAATTTAATAGTGTTTGAAATTAGTTTTTCCAAATATTTAATATTATAAACAAAATTGTAATAAACATGGCTGTGAATTCATTGCCTTTTTCAAGACTGTTAGCACATAGTTGGTACTTAATACATTTGTTGAATGCATTAATGAATGATAAAAAGTAATAATTCTTACCTTTTTTGTTTTAGCAAATAATGAACTAAAATCATATTGGAACTACTTAATAAATACATGCCTGAAAAGCTCTTGAGAATATTTAATTAGATTTTTATGGTAAGGTATTTGTCAGATCTCATGGGAATCAGGAAAACAATACAAAAAGATTATTTGATTACAATTTCTTTGATCATATGTTTACATTTTATCAAAGAATGAAAAACAGACTTTGCATATTTTATAGATAGATATCTAGCTAGTCTTTAGGTTAGTTGTGATGACATAGCAAATGAAGACTTAAAGATATATGGTGACTTTTCTGAGTGTAACTATGAAGATTTTTTTACTTTTTATTTTCTCTTTCTGCTGAGTCAGTTAGTAGGTTGTGGCAAAATTTTCTCTACATCCATAAGGCTAACCTCTAATTTGAGAATAGGGACTTTTCCTGATCAATTTAATATCTTGGGTTAGTGTTTAAAGCACTTGATCATTTAATTCCTCAAATAAAATTTTATTTATGGTGTATGAAATGAATAGGTGTTGTACTTGCCTAAAATTACTCACTTACTCTTTTGAACATATTTAAGGAACACCTCCAATGTGTGGGGCCCTCAACTCTGCCTGATGATTTCATAACTATCTCCTGAAAAAATGTAGATGGTGTCAATGCTATATTTTAATTGGGGAAAAGCGACATAGTATGCTTGGTAGTAATTTTACACTAAACAGAAATTAATATTTCAGTGCACATTAGTCTAATCAGTATCATATTCACCATCAATGTTGCCTCTTCTTTTTTATCTTTTCTTTTTTTTAGATTTTATTTATTTATTTAACAGAGAGAGAGAGGGAGAGACGCAGGCAGAAGGAGAGGGAGAAGCAGGCTCCCCACTGAGAAGGGAGCCCGATGCTGGACTCTGAGATCATGACCTGAACCAAAGGCAGACGCTTAACCGACTGAGCCACCTAGGTGCCTGCCTCTTATTTTTTTCAAAACAGATTTTTATTTAGGGATTCATAAAGTACGAGGAGAAATTGTCACCACTTTCGAGCAGCAGAATGGTCAGCATCATGTGTAGACAGTATGATTCTTTGGGAAGAGAAGACCATTCACAGGAACAAATGACCCAATACTCTACCCCAATTTTTTGTTAGCTGTCCATCGATGTTTAAAAAGCAGGACACAGCTGAAAACATGAAAAATAAGTATTTTGTGTCTTTCTGGACATGGTAGTACCTGGGGTTTTTAAAGTGCTTTTGCCTCAAAAGGAATTTACATAGATTTTTAGTAGTTTTTCAGTAAATGATCCCATTTTTAAAAGATATTGGACATTTCAATAGAGTTGCAGATGAAATGGGATTGACCACTCTCCGTATAATGATGTACACAGAAAAAAAGAGGACTCTTACATCCAAAGATAAAAGCTGAGACTTGAGATAATTGAAGTCTAAAACATTTTTGAAGGGTGTGTATATTGTAACTTAAAATTTCTTTATTTGATCTCTAATTATCAGAATAAGGGTCACCTTTCACACTTGAAAGGGATTATAAACATGTAAAAGTCTTTTCCCAGAAAGGTGATGTTGTTGAAAGATAGAGATTCAAGAATAGTTGAGATAAATTAATTGATGGCGAATGCACGTCAGGCTGTCAAAGGAAGTTAGAGATCTTCAGTGTAACATTTTGAGAAACCACTTACTGGAATGCTTAAATGATTGATCTGCTCCAGGATGACATTTTTCTCATATTTTTACACTTTTACTGGTAATAGAGACATTTAATGTTTCTTGTCAATTTGTTCCAATAATTGTGTGGCTGCAAATTATTCATTACATTGCCAGAAAGTCATAACCCTAGTTTTTTTACTCCTAAATCCTAAGGCAGACTTTAAAGGAGAACAAAGACCCTGCATCATGCAGCTTCAAGGGCCTCTTTCTTGGATTAATGTGGGAGAGGTAACCTCTGCGCTGTGCCATTAGCTTTTGGGGGGGGATTGACACATCCTCTGCTTTGGCCAAAGAGTGTGAGCAGATTTTTTTCACAGAAGATGCTCTAAGCACACTGACTCATTCCTTATTCACAGTGATTTTCTGTTTTCTCTCCAATTTTAACCTTTAGCCAATGCTTTGACTTTTGTATTTCAAGATGCTCATAGACACAAGCTTTATATTTTATGCCACATCATTTTTTGGTGTACATTTCTACTCTTGGTAATAATGTTCTTTATATGCATATTTGTATGTATGTATCATTATGGTAACATTCTTTAATGGAGAACCTGTCTTGACTGACTAAATAAGTTTATCGGTGTGTATCTTGTTTTTCCCCATCCATATTGCAAATTCCTCTCTGGAGTAAAATTTCTTATGGGTCTAACACTACCTTATAGGAATAGTTCCTGAAGGGATCTTGAATTCAACAAGAAAGTGAAATATAGATTTTGTTATGTCTCACTTCTGTGACTTTCACCAGACCACACATGTTTTCAGTGTTTGAGCTTTAACATCTTTATAATTACAATTTTAAATTATGTGATCTCCAAAGCCTGTTTCTCCCCTAAAATTTCATGACTCTGTTATTCTAAGGAAATTCCAAAATATACAAATTATACTGTGATCAGGAAGGATAACTCTGGGAGAGGGGAAGTTGGTGGGTAGAGAAGGAGGTGGATTAATGTTGAATGAAAATGTGTTATTTGCATAACATAAAATAAACCTCCCTTCAAAAGACTTTCAAGCTCATACTACTGCCCAAGAAGGGGGAACTGGAAAACTTTTGGGGGACCAGGACTTTTAAATCTTTAATAATAGGAATATAAAATTTCTGTCACACAAGATTAATACACTTAGATGGAATTGTCTTTTTTTGGTATCATTTTGCTATTGGCTTTAGCTATATTAATTAATAAGACACTAATTATGTATTTATCAATTAATTTAATATATAGATGGTTGTGGAGTCTAATTTTTTTTTCACTCCAAAACTCACAGATGGTAAGTAATATGGAAGACCAAAGTGTAAGCGTTTATCATGTGACAAATGTAGACTGAGCCATTGAGAGAGACATGGGATAGTGCAAAGAAAGTAGACTGGAAAGGGAAGGCCAGGGTCATACCCAGGTACTATTGGAAAATGCTGCATTATCTTTGGAAAGTTAAGTTACTGTCTGGGCGTCAGTCTTTTTTGTGTTAAATGATGATAAAAATATCTATTTCATAGTGTTATTCTGAGAAGTCAATGTTACGTCAAAAAAGCTTAGCCAAGTGCTTATCATGTGGCAAATACACAGTGATTAGTGGTTTAAAAACAAATTAAGAAAAAAATCAAGTTTTCTATACAGCTAATATTTAAAAGCAATGTCTTAATTCAGCTCTGATTGGATTTTTGTGTTTATTTTTTCTTGTATTTGGGTCATCTATGTGATGGTGGCATCTGTCTTTTGAAAAAGTCATGCACTAATGCAGAAAGAAGGAATTTTCAGTGATGCTGCCCACGTTTCTGTGAAATGGGGGAAGCTTTCGAACTTAGCTTCAATCTGGAAGTTACACTCTGTCAAAACTTGCAGGAGAAAAGAACTCTTTCCCATCAATTTGGTGAGAAAATAAGATATATGAAGGGCTAACTAAAATTTTTGAGAATTTATCACATGTCAGATACTATGCTCTTTATATGCCTTATCTCATCAAAACCTCACAATAATCTTATGAGTTAAGAAGGAGCACTCTGCATCCTACAATGATACAATAAGCACTGAGGTTCAGAGAAGTTCAATAATTACAACAGTTCACAAATCTAGCAAAAGGAGACAAGCCAGGACTTGAATGCACACAGTTTGACACTGGAGTCTATGTACTTACTACTTTTCTATATTGATGCTCCAGAAACTAGCCTCATGGCATCACTGATATTTCAAATTTTATTTTGCCTTTGCTGCATCTCTATCAAAACTTGGACAAGTTAAATGACTGCACAGAGCCTGAATTTCCTAACCTATAAAGAGCAAATAATCGCATCTATTTTTAGGGTTGTTGTAATAATCAAAAAATAATGAGCATGAATACAAAATGCTTAACTATATATCAGGTGTGTAGACTGTATGGTAACTGAGACCATCATCTGCGAACCTGGACAGTGTCATATGCCCTTCAAAAGGGACAGGAATAGGGAAATACAAGTGGAGAATGAAAGCAAGAACATAAGTGGCTGTCATCTGCATTTACTACAGCAAGGGGGCAAATAGCTACTTATCAATGTTGATTGATATAATGCTGATTGTAATGCTGATTATAAATTGATATAATGCTGATTGATATAATCTATTCGAATACAATGTCTCTCTTCAAAATCTAATACAATGTCTCTATATAAATACAATGTCTCTATTTAAAAGCTGAAGTTTGGGGCGCCTGGGTAGCTCAGTTGGTTAGGCATCTGACTCTTGATTTCATCTCAGGTCATGATCTCAGGGTCCTGGGTTTGAGCCCTGAGTTGGGCTCTGTGGGTGTCTGCTGGAGATTTTCTCTTTCTCTCTCTCCCTTTCCCTCTGCCTTTCTCCCCACGCTCTCTCTCTCAAATAAATCAATCTTTTTTAAAAAAAAATAAAAGCTGAAGTTTGAGAATAAGGAAATTTTGATATTACATAACAATGATTTAAGTACTCGATACAAGGGAATTTCTGAACTACCCAGAAGGTCATGAAACATTTTGAGACCCATAGAGGGAAGGTAGTTAAACCTGGAAAATGGGGAAGAGAAAGCTGATCTGGGCTAAGATAAAGGAAGGTCATAGCCACATTTGGTCAAGTGGTTCTACCAAATCACCAAATGAGAATATAAAAATTCAGATCATAACTCCTGTGTGGTAGCTGTAGTTCTGAAATATCATGCTATACAAACTAACAGTATGCTCTCTGACTAATTTTCATTGTGCTGGTTCAGAACCCATTCAGGTATTATTGTAATTTGATAGATAGCAATGAAGTAGCCTACAAGACCATCAACACTAACTATGAATATACCTGTTATCCATAACATATATCTATTATCCATAACAAAGAAACCCAGGTGTAACAAGATTTCATATCTTGAGACTGAATTAAGTGTTTCATAATCTGCTGAACTCAAAAACTTGGCTACAGCGAGACAGGAACAAGTATCTTTAAAGAATCTTGTCCTCTTTCTTTGGCTACAAAGACAATGAATAACTCTTAACAGCCCATCATGAGTCACTACTTAAAATTAGTGGGATATTCAACTTATATGTTTAGTTTTAAGTCTCACAAATCCAAATAAATTGGGGCTTTTTCATAAATAATACAGTTATTAAAAATTAGTAATTATTTTCTCATTAAAATTTAAATTAAATCTATGGGTAACATGTTTGAAACATTGATAACTTAAGATCTTGAGGTTATAGAGAGAAGTAAATTATAATATGTTTTTATGAATTATCATTAAGGTTCAGAAAAATGAGGAAGAAATCCAGATTCTCCTTAGAAGAATAAAGGATAGGTTACATAGAGAAAGACTGAAAGAACTCTAAATTTCTACATATTGTGATACATAGCCTACTGAATATATAGAGACTTAAGTGAAGAACAAAGTTGTTCACTTTTAGGAATGAAATGAGTAATGGAATTGGGGGTGATTTTGAAACCAAGAGAAAGGAATTTAACATTTAACAGGTTCTTTCTTGAGAGTAAGTAAAAAATGTAGAAGAATCAAATACACATCTATTACAGAGAACATTTTTCTTTATTAGCATGCACATCATTAATTAGGGAGATACTAATTTCAGGATAGAAGTTAATTAACTGTGAGATCAATACCTAATGCTGATTTCACTTTTTACATCTCTCTAACAGCACCAAACCAATAAAAAGCAGCTATGTTTTTGAGTAAAACTTACCTGACCAAAACCTCAAAGTGAGTGGTTCCTGAGGCTCTCATCAAGAAGGAAAAAGTGGTTGAGTTAGTAAGATTTGGGTGTTCACTAATAGCTAAGCAAAGCTAAGAAGATTATATAATAAGGCAAGTTATTTGAGTATATAAATATTACAGCCTTTAAAAATTTGTCACAAATAAGATTATTCAGTATTTCATAATAGTGTTGGTACATGGATAGACTCTCAATCAAATTTATATATTGTGGTCAGGATTCCTTTTCAGGAGTATGTAGATTACATCTTCCTCTCACTGAGGTGAAGAATTCTCACACTTAAAGTAAGCACTTTAGGGGCACCTGGGTGGTTCAGTCGGTTAAGCGTTTGACTCTTGATTTTTGGCTCAGGTCATGATCTCAGGGTCCTGGAATTGAGCATCGGGTTCTGCATTCAGCGAGGAGTCTGCTTGAGGATTCTTTCTCTTCTTCTCCCCCCATCCAACTCTTTGTCTCTCTCTCTCTGAAATAAATAAACAAATCTTAAAAAACAACAACAACAACAACAAAGTGAGCACTTTAAGGTCATTGAGGAGATTCTTATTTCCTAGTGAAGAAAGACTGATCCAATCTTCGGTCCACATCAGAGGGAGTTGGAATATCTTTTGTACAATGCTTTTTAATCTACTTGGCAGAAATTTTAGTTATGGGAGCTTTGTTCCAAAGACGGTGGCATCAGGGAAGTATCTGTTTGTTGTCATATACCCATGTCCTAAGTGTCTATTAAAGAATATTAATGTTAGAGGCCAAACATTAACCATCCTGAAACGGCATGAAACCAAAGTGCAAAATGTACTTAAAATCATCCACTTGCCTTATTTCTCTCTCTTGGAACCAAAGACTTGGCATTCTTCCCCCAAGGCACAGTATCTGTGTTTTCATAATGACTTTTCTTTGTTCCAAGCTAATTGCTATAGAATGTTGTTACATTTTGCATTTTTATGGTCCTCTTGATATAGACCTGAGTTAATGGGTGGAAGGCACTTAGAAGACTGTCTATCACATTGTAAGCACTTAATACATGTACACGGCTATTATTATTAAGATTTTCACTGATTAGTTTGTAACGATCTATGTGCGATGGGATATGTAACAGAGGATATATGGGGAGTTGGACACTGGAAGTGCACAAAAAAATTAAACAGATATAGGGTATCTTAGAAGAGGGTTTGAGTGCAGTGAAGTTTGAATCTTCCAGAATCCTTCCATAAAAATGAGCATAAAGACAGCAAAACCAAAGACCAACAGACACCATTTAAAACAAACTAGTTGGCAAAAGCCTCTGGAGAGACATAAACACAAAGACAGGGTAATTATTAAATATTAAATATACATTTACCTGTAGAACTAAGATACAATGGTGCTTTAATGAAGAGACGGTAGGTGAAGGTTTTATTTGCTAACAAGCTAACATGAATTGGGGGAAATAAGAGGCGTTCTTAAAAGGCAGAATAAGTTTGCTAATTGCCTTGTAAATGTGTTCTAGTTACTAAACAAAGAAAACTGATAATTTTAATCTATTTTCACGCATGGTTTTGAATTAACGGATGTAGGAAATGAGTACCATGGGCTGATAACCTCACAAAAAGTCAAACCAACATGACAAACCTTTTGGTGAAGAACACAATACAACCTCACTTTGAAGGAGGCATAGTGAAATAGTTGAGATTGTATGCTCTTTCATCAAAAGGTCGTGCAGCACCTTCAACCATTAGTTCAATAAAGAATCATCAAGCCCCAATAACATACGAGGCACAATTATGGGGACTGGATACAATGGCTTGCAAAACAAAACAAAATAAGTAATTGATAAGAAACCACCCTGTCCTTGTACCCATGGAATGTACGGTAAGATAGAAAATGTGGTCATTAATCAAATAATCTTGCAAATAAATGTCATATCACCTCTGTTAATGAATGGAGAGGCATATGGTGCTATGAGAATAAATACTAGGAGGACTACACCTCCTCTAGGGGAAAAAGAATCTGGAAAGAAAGGGTTATTTGAACTAAAGTAAGAATGCTGAAGAGCTTTAAGGAGGCATTAGCCTGGGGGAGGAGAGAGGGGAAAAGGAGAGTATTTCAGAGCCTCAAGGATTTCAGAGCCTTGAGGATTCTTTCCTCTGTGAAGAGGCTCTGAATTAGAAAGGAGGATGGGACGCCAGTGTGTCCGGTGGGGGCCTAGTAAAGAGGGAGGGACAAGAGAAAAGTCAGTACAGGGAGGGGTAACTGTGTAGTTTATTGTCCAAACTGGATGGCTTTTGAGATTAAAAGGGAGGTACTACCAATGATTACACCAGAACAACAGGTGGCCGCTGGGACTGAGTCACCCTAATTATAGGCTGTGTTAAGAAGAGGTCTGTAGGCAGAGAGTGATGGAATTGTTGGAAGGATTTGAAGCAGAGGTTTACATTTTGGCCACTGCAGTGTGGAGAGTGGATTATAATGAGGCGGGCGTGCATGTGGAGAGACTACAAATTAGCATGCTTGTTTCCCAGAGATCAGCTGAAAGGCAGTTTCTGTTGCTGTTATTTTTTGTTTGTTAGATTGTTATAGTCCCTCTTGGTGCATGTAGAGAACATAGCCTAAAATCATACGAGGAGTTTCCTTTTCTTTTAATTATTGGAGTTGAGTTGAGAAGTGCTTGCTACTTTCCACGTCTATAGCTGAAGTACCTAGAGATAAAGACAGGACTGACAAAAGATGATTATGTTTAGAATTACTATGGCATAATCTATTTGTTCACTCCCTGCCTACATACACACACACACAAATATCCACACATACATGTGTACATATAAATATACACACGGATATACATCTCTCTCTCACACACACACATATGTATTCACTTACTATATATATTGAACACACTACTAAAAATCATTAAAGATCCTATTCCATGAGCTACCCATTCCATGAAGAGGTGTCTACCACTCTGTAAGTGTATCCTAACCTTTAAAAATGCTGGTGGGTCTGGTTTTTTCCTTAAAAAGAAATTTTCATTGTTTAAGTTTAAATAGTAAAACATATTAATTAAAGAAATAACTGAAAGTACAGAAACATTTTCTAAAAAGGCAAATGATATAAGAATGCCAAACGCTGCATTTTTTAAAAACCTAGCTCAAATCCATTTGTATATAAAATTTTGTATCCTGCTTTCTTTCAACTCAACATTATGTCATAATTAAGGCTATCAAGTTTAGCAAATAAAAGTACAGGGTGCTCTATTAAATTTGAATTTCAGATGAACAGCATTTTTTTTTTTTTTTGCATAAGTATGTCTAAAATATTGCAAGGGAAATAGTTTTACTTAAAAAAATTGCTGCTTATCTGGAATTCAAATTTAACTGGATGCTCCATATCTTATCTGCCAATGTTAATTATAAACACTTTCCTTTTTTAGTGTAATCTTCGTGGACTATTATAAATAAATTATGCTAAACATTGTAATGCAGGAAAAAATGTCTTATTTTTAAAGAGCATGTCTTTGGACAGATTCACAGAAGTAAACTTCCCAGGTTAGATTAAATATATGTCTATCCCTGAATTTATTTCATAAAAGTATTATGGGCTGTAGTTTCTTTTCCTTATTTAGTTAGTTAGGTAATTAGTTAATTCAAAGGTTGAATTTGTATCATCATTGCTTAGATACCCATTTTTTTTTTTTCTTTAAAATATCAGTAGTTTGGAGAATCTATCTTTGGATGGCAGTCCAGTTTTTTCTAAAGTCTTGCTGGAAGTCTTAGATATTTTGGTGAAGGAGAGTTCTGGACAGGTTAGATATACATTTCTTTAGGTTCCCTATTCCATTCCTGGGCTCAGCTTATCAGCAAACAATCTGTGATTTATTATCTAAGCCTCCCTTCCTTCTTTGTCTTTCCCTTTATCATCTCTTTAAGTTTTGCTCTTACATTTTTGCCTTCTGCATTTACAGAGAACCTATTCAAAAAAATGCCTATTCAGTCAGTGTCTGTGGGACTTCCAAATGCTAACTTTCATAGTTGGGCTGGGTGACTTAGTCAAGCTACTTACATTTTCTGAGCTTTGGTTCTTTATCTAGGATAACTGTATGGCAGGATTTTTGTCATGATAAAATGAACACATTTCGGGGAAAACACCTAATGTGTCAGACAGACAGTAAGTGCTCAGTATATTCCCGAGAACGCTAATGAAAACATAAGGACTAATTGACCCGGGCAAAGCTCTCTAAGAAGCAACGGATGTTAATGTGTAACAAGGTCCATGTTACTATTAACAGCTAAATCTTATTTTCTCCATTTCCTTGTATTTCTCCAGAGCCTGCATTTTCTTAAATGCCTGCCATGACTTAGACACTATGTGGGAAGGGCTGCTTTGGTTTTTGATGTTACAGTTCTCTGTCTTGCTCACATTCACAATTCACACTGAGGATAGTCCAGCAGGACCATGGTGCTGAGAAGAGTCTTTTTTTAAGATTTTATTTATTTTTTGACAGACAGAGACAGCGAGAGAGGGAACACAAGCAGGGGAGGTGGGAGAGGGAGAAGCAGACTTTCCGCGGAGCAGGGAGCCCGATGCGGGGCTCGATCCCATGACCCTGGGATCATGACCTGAGCCAAAGGCAGACACTCAACGACTGAGCCACCCAGGCGCCCCACTGAGAAGAGTTTTATGAGCCTTTGGCTTTGAGGCTGAAAGCATAACTTCCCGATTATACCTGAGCAGAAAACAACTCCCTCACTGGAGAACAGTTAAACACTTCCCTGATCACAGCAGTAGCTCCGGATTTTAGTGTCTAATCACTTTTATACCACTGTCCTATAACCCTCTTCCCACTGACCCACTCACACATCTCTTCATTAATTATTAATCAATACATAGTAAGTACCTCCCGGAGTTTAATGCCAAATAGCGTTAATGAATCTTTCAATCAGAAAATGAGACCTACTGTTACTTCATGCGCGTCCTGCGACCACAGAAATAAGTGGGGCATTGTCCGGTGGTGGTTCATGGAGACCTGGAATATGTCGGCTCTTTTAAATATATTTTTGTTCATGGTGGAAGTCTTTATTTTCAAAGTATTTTTGATCAGTGGCCTAGGTATAGTTTCCAAGTAAATAAATGAAATGAATCAAATATTCCTTGAAAATTTACAAGCCCCACCTATGGTTCAGTTTCTTAGTGGCAGCAAATGCTGTTCAATCTCAGGGACTCCTCTCTCTGGAGCCTTCTTTCCTACATTCTTAGTATAATTTGCTTGCATCTCCCCCGACTTCTGGTTAATTCACTGCAATTCAAAGTCTTTCTCACTGGGTGGCAGCCTCCACCTGATTCCGTATTTGGATTTCCTTTCCTCTCCTTCAGTGTAATTGCATGCTGGTCAAAAGGCAGGATCTGGACCCAGATGTCCATGTTTGGAATCCAGGCTTTGAAATTTATTTGGCTCTGTGATAAGGGACAACTTAGGGAATGTCTCATCATCAAAATGAGGATAACAGTAGGAACTCCCTAATAGGATTCTCGTGAGAATGTAGAACGTTAAAGTACTTAGAAGAAGGCCTGGCAAATAATATCCAGTAAAGTTTATCTGCTATTTTTATGATCATATTCAGGATAGTACAGTAGCACCTGGGAATACAAACATGAATAAGTCACAGAATTTAAGAAACAGACAAAAACCTAATAACACAAAGACAAAAGGCTAATGACCACAACGACGACAGAGGAAAGAACCAGCTCCGTGGAGATGACTAAGCAAAGTGTTCGTAGCAGACTTGTGGCTGTGGTCCAATAATAACTAATTTCCAATCATTTCTTTTTTTTTTTTTTTTGAAGATTTTGTTCATTTATTTGTCAGAGAGAAAGAGAGAGAGAGAGCACAAGCAGGGGGGGCGGCAGGCAGAGGGAGAAGCCGGCTCCCTGCTGAGCAAGGAGCCCGATGTGGGACTCGATCCCAGGACCCTGGGATCATGACCTGAGCCGAAGGCAGATGCTTAACAGACTGAGCCACCCAGGCATCCCTCCAATCATTTCTTGAAAGCCTGGGAGTATCAGTGTCTGGGTTTGTTTTTTACAAATATTACCTCATCTGTCCAAAGGCTGAGTAAAGTAGATGTTTATGCCCATTTTCCAGATAAGGAAACTGAGCCTGATAGAAGTTAGACAGTTTGCTTAAGGTCATTCATCCTGTGAGTGGAAGACCCTGGATTTAAATCCAGGTTATTTTTAATCCAAAGCTCTTTCTGCTCGGCCAGCTCACTTTATTTTCTACCTCAGCTATTACTGGTTGAAATTTTAATACCTCCTTCTCAATATTGTTCCTATATTCTGGAAGAGACTGGGTTGCCTGTGACACTTAATAAGAAAATCATAAACATGTCTGCAGACTGAGCTTCTTCTTATTTTCTGAGGTGAATGCTGAGCCGACAGAGCTGCCAGTCCCTCACTTAACTCCTTACATTTTCTGTAACATCCCGCTCCTCTCTGACAGGTGTATCAGCATTTCCGTAGCTGCTTGTGCTGATTAAAGCTTCCCGAACACACACACCAGAGAGAAATCCCTTGGTGACATGCTCACTAGGGCACTCAGCGAAGGAGGTCTAGATTCAAAGGACAGCGTCCCGTAGATGGCTCCCACTGCCCAGCAGATCAAGGGGCCAATGCAGACATGGCCGCAGAGATGTGGGGGCAAATTTTTTTCTCTTGAAATATGTGGAGACAGCTACCAATCCCAAGAATGCGTTACTGAAAGAAACTAATTTAAATTACAACGCAAATAACAGGTAATAAAGCTGTTTTGGCTTTTGTTCTGTTTCACGCAAGATGTAGACCTGAGGACATAAAGTGGAGGAGCCAGAAGGTGTAAGAGGTAAGAAAAGACGTTGAAGGGTGATTTAAACATTGTACCTTTTTAAGAATTACAAGCATTGACTCATCATCACCTTTCGATATCTTTCCTAATGTGGAATAATACTCAAATATTTTCTTTACTATTTTTCAGGATGTTTATGAAAACTGAAGGAGCTTTAAAATGCAAAGGTGGTGGTTTTACATGGTGTGATTATAAGTGTCCAAGAAGCCCTCCATGTTCACAGTACCATTACACACACACACAAACACACACGTCCCTCACAAGTCATACCACCAAACATGCACACACACACACACACACACACACATACACAGGCATATATAGACAAGCCACACCCTCACACTCTCCAAACACAAACACAAACACAAACATAAACACAAACACAGATATAAACCCTTGACTCTCCCACCAATGAGAGGAGGAGCTGGCCAGGGGGCATGAAACCTAGAAGGGCAAGGATAACTTTGGCTGAAAATGGAAATTATATTTAGGGCTTTCAGTACGAACTTAATGTTTTTGGCTTTTGTGCATTTAAATTCAGAGCGACTTAGAATAGCTCATATTTGAAACTACTATTTGTCAAACATTCTTTAGTGTGAATGTGTTTCTGATCATTTCTTGAGAGCAGGTTTTGACAGATGAACTGCACATCCTGAGGGCCGAAGGCTAAAGGGGGAATAAGAACGGGGCAAAGAGAGAGGTTGCGGGGTGTCCGAGATACTCTGTCTAACACGGTGATTTGTCCTGGGGTCATTGCTGAGTGAAAGCCTGTGGACACCACTGAGAGCTGCCCGTCGGAATAAACAAAAGGTTATCCAGACAATCCTGTAGCCAAAGAGCATATTTTTCTACTTACATCAATGTGATGCTTGAAAGGTCACTTCGGTCTATATAAAATTAGAACTTATTGGCTACCATTAAGTTAAATGAGACATTCTCAACCCCAAGTCTAGGCAATCATAATTCCCAAATTCTAAATTCTTCAGTCTAATCCAAGGCTTAATACTTTTCATCTTTAAAAATCATAAATATATATTAGTTTATCTTTGAACTTGTATATTTTAGTAAATGTTTTAATATTGGGGTAGAGAGAATTGATGAAGAAATGCTAAAAAGTTTTGAGAAATTAAAAACAAAAAGGTTATGATTAATGTAGACAGACTGACCTGTTTCACACTTTAGTGTGGATAAGAAGGGTGCATTATCACAATGCCTTATGCTTGGATGGCTCAATCTGGATGTGTATGAAGATTTTAATTAATGAGATCATCATTAAGGAACAATATCTCCACTTACTCCCTTTCTCTGCTTACAGATGTTACAACCCGAGCTTTAGGATGCCATTCTCCCTAATGTTTTAAATGTTGTTTCTAAAAAACAGTGGAAGGGAAAATATTTCTTTGAAGAGCCATTAGCTCTAAACTTATTTTCCCTTATCCATCTGATAAAGCCAACATCTGTTAATCTAGAGAGCATCCCCGGAAGGCATGTTTGTTCACTTTTTTGGGCCATGGAAATGACTTATCGGACAGATGGAGACCAAGTTTGGTTTCAAAGTGCTTCACATTGGGCTATTCTGCCTGCGTTCGTTGTGGACCAGTGTAAGGCAGGTTTTGAGTTTATGTTCAATAATTTTTACTATAGCAGAAGAAAAGAAAAAACTAATATACCAAACCTGAGATCTAAAAAATTATGTTTTTTTTCCTTTTTGCAAGGTTGAGAATATTCTTATCTAATATGCTTAGAAATCCTTGGTGGAAATCAATAAAGGAAAACATGGTGATGAGTAACTGTATACTAAATTTGGTCAAAGTGGTTTTTTAAAAATGTTTCAGATAAGACTATGCCTTTATTTTTTGTGATTGTAAAATTACTCTCTTTTCACACTCCAATTTTCTGGCTAATCATATTACTCATCTAACTTCATTTACAGTATGTGTGGATGACAACTCAAAAGAAAAATGTAAAGAAGGAACATGTAACTTAAAATGGCATCTGGCTAATGGTCCCTAAATTATTGGATTGATTGATTCATTTATTCATTCATTTATTCAGTAGGCAAATATTGATTGAAGACTTAGTCTGGGCCAGTTTCTGGTCTATGAAATGGAGATGGTGTTAAAAACAAAACAGACAAAAAATTTCTCCTCAGTGGATCTTAAACTGTAGCAGGAGAGACAGATAGTAAACAAATTAGTATATAACTCCTAAATTTCCATTAAAATATCATGGAACCAGAGAAGAACAACAATGAAAATTCATAACATAGAACACTAACACTTCAGGGAAACAAGTTTTGGGAAAAATTTTATTAAGTTGAAGGTTGATAGGAAAAGAGGAGAAAAAGATTGTTCATTTCTATGTTTCACCTCAGGAAACAGCAAGCTTGAGTGCCTTTACTAAGACAGTTAAGACATTTCCTGCCTCTCCCATGCTATTTGTCCCTCGGCCCAAAGACCCCAGGATCTCCCAACCAGTGATCTGTGCAGACACTTTCTCACTGTCTCAGTGATGTTCCTACAAAATTCAGCTTCCAGTGGCTGCCACTATTCTAGACTAATTTGTCATGTAGAATAAAGGTACTAAAAGTATTTTTTTCAATAACTTGGGGACCTGTAAGTAAAAAACAAAATTAGCACAAAACTATATGTTAACATAATATTGTGTATGTGACAAGAACAAAACAAAAATCTGTAAATATTCCAATCCTCCCTCCTCCCCTCCCTTCTATTGAGGAAGAACCTTTTTTTCCCCCTGCTGTTACAAGGCTTTGTTTGTGTGTGTTGGTTTGGAAATGGATGATGATAAAAACCTAGAAAAGACCAGAGTATTTGATTATAGGTTAGTATGTTGTGAGCAAGAGAGAGTAGCTTAAATGATATTTCTCTCTCATTTCACAGTTCAGAGATTAGTGCTTCACAGCTGATCAGGTGCCTTGCCATACTCAAGACTTCTGTCTCAGATTCTCAAGCAGTAGTTACTGTCCACACCATCTCTCTGTTCAAAAGGGAAAAGAGGGTGACCAGAAGGGTAAGGACAAAATTGTTTTCAGAGGTAGAATCAGGAAATGGCATCATCACTTCAGCTCATACCCTCTTGGTTAGAACTTTGTCACATGTCCACACAAAGCTGCAAGGGAGTCTAGCAGCGGAAACTCTATCTGTGTGATTATATACCCAGCTAAACCCTGGGAGTTCTATTATTGAAAAAAGAATGGATACATGTCAGGGAACAACTAGCAGTCTGTACCCTGATATCCTTCTGGTATTCCTCTTACCACTCATAGAACCCACACAATCACCTCCACAGATAACAATGAAAGCCATATCCAGTTACTACTCTTAAAATGCCAACCTCTCTGTTGGTTCTTTCCACTAAGTCAGTATGTGGTTCCTGGTGTTTTGGTGACCTATAAACCGATAGATAAATTATCTGCTCCTTCTCTATACACATTAAACAATAATGGAGAAAGACCAAGATAACTTCAATTAAAAATCTCATTCAGAAAAGCGAATAAAGGGAACACAGAGCAGTCACTTGCCCAGAGCAATAATCAAATCCCGCTGAGCAAGTGTTGGCATTGCAAGATGTGCTTGGTTAGTTCTTGTTCTGGTCTCCAGAGGAACTCCTTTGTCCATTTGCTTCTCTGGTCCCTTTATCCATTTTCTTTTATGATCACATTTGAAGTGTGCATTGGAAAATGTGCTCTCCTTGAGGGCTACACAGTTTGGGGGGACAGGAATTGCCTTAGGAGTCACACAATTACAGGTATTTTAAACCAGGTTGTGCTTTCCCTGGCAATAAAAAGCCCTCCATAACTTAGTAGGTGTATTCAATTTGTTTTCCAGTCAGTTCCATGTGAAAGGAGTTATCGGTGCAAATTGTACCTATATATAGGTTTTTTTTTTTTAGTGTTAATTTTTCATTACACTAAGTACAGTGTTATTGCTATAATTGTCATTAGGTAATTTATAGTTGAGTGTTGTTAGACTTGTGATGTTATTGAATAGTATTTTTATTCTGTTTTAAAAGTGGACTTATTTGAGGGGCACCTGGGTGGCTTAGTTGGTTAAACGTCCGACTCTTTTTTCTTTAAGACTTATTTATTTGAGAGATAGAAAGAGAGAGAGCATGAGCAGGGGGAGGGGCAGAAGGAGAAGGAGAAAGAG
Organism: Halichoerus grypus; assembly: GCF_964656455.1. Lineage (NCBI taxonomy): Eukaryota > Metazoa > Chordata > Mammalia > Carnivora > Phocidae > Halichoerus > Halichoerus grypus. The sequence goes on along the minus strand of NC_135718.1, from coordinate 140,054,182 downwards.
AATCTCAAGCAGACTCTATGCTAAGGGCGGAGTCCAACGCAGGGCTCAATTTCACGACCCTGAGATCATGCCCTGAGCCTGAAACTAAGAGTTGGACACTTAACCGACTGAGCCACCCAAGTGCTCCAAGCGTCTGACTCTTGATTTTGGCTCAGGGCATGATCCCAGGGTCGTGAGATCAAGCCCTGCTTTGGGCTCCCTGCTGGGCGTGGAGCTTGCTTGAGATTCTCTCTCCCTCTCCCTTTGCCTCTCTCTCTCTCTCAAAAAAAAAAAAAAGATAGTAATAAAAAATAAAAATAAATAAAAGTGGACTTATTTGAATAATAGCCTTGCAGAACAGGATCCTTGCCCAGGCTGCAATTTTTCCTTTTTCTTTTTTTTTTCCTTCTAGCTTTATTGAGATATAATTGACATATAAATTTAAGCTGTATTTGTGTTGATTTGACACACTTATGTATTGTAAAATGATTCCACAGTGTTACTTAACACTACCTCACCTCATATAATTCCCATTTCTTTTTTGTGGTGAGACCATTTATGATCTACTCTCTTAGCAACTTTCAAGTATCCAATATTGCATTGTTATTATCATCACCAAACTATACACTAGATCCCCAGAACTTACTCATCTTATAACTGGAAGTCTGTATCCTTTGGCCAATATTTCCCTATTTGTCCCTAGATACAGTTCTTAAACCTAAAGTCTCTCATTTATTGGTCCTATGCTCAGTTTTACCATCTCTCCAGCACCTTAATCGGGTTTCCTTTCATCCATATAAAGAACTAGGCTTGGGCTTTCATTATTTGCTTTGTTGGCATACAGTCTGCTTTTCACCTTATCACAACCAGCTTCCAATGCACAACGGTCTGTGTCCTCACCCACTGCTAAGCCAGTACCTTTTATACTAGGATTTGTGAGAGCAGCAGACCACTTCCAGTACAAATGTCTGGATTGGATTGAATACAAAGTTTTACAATATAGAGACCTTAAATATAACAGCTTAAGATAGACTTTTCCTTTCTCAAATAAGTAGTTCAGAAGACGGTAATTTAGAACTCTTAGAGCAATTGTTCCTTCTTTTACATGAAGTTTCCATTTTGAGGATCAACGAACCAGTTCTCATTGACTTCTAGACAGAGGGAAGAGGAAAAGGATAGCAGGGGATGTACTGTTTCCTTTTCAGGAGGGTGACCTGGAAGAAGGACATCTGCTCCCATCTCACTGACTGTAATTGAGCCACATGACCCCATGGAGCTAGAAGGAACTTGCAAGATGAAGTCCTTAGGTGGGTAGTAATGTGGCTATTAGCTAAAGGATGGGAATTCTGTTGCTAAAGAAAGTGGAGGTGAAACCTGGTGGAAATCTGGACCAAAGCCAGTCTTGATGAAGAACAATCCTGAGTTACCATGAATAGAAATTACACCAAAATATTACTAGTTTTTGTTTCTAGTCGGGGAATCATGTATGATTTTCACTGTATTCTCTATGATTTATTTATACTTTATCCACTTATTTATTTTATCTGTTTTTTAGGGTTTTATAATGATCATTCAGCACTTGAATAATTCAAAATTCTTAAAAAAATTCAATGAACTAAATCCCACAACCAAGCATTGTAAGTGATGCTATAATAAGAGTTGTCTGTAGATGTAATGCATAAGATAAGGCTTCAAAGGACCTGGCAGAGGCAGAATTGGAGATGTGTGAGAATAGAAAGAGAGATCTTGTTTGCCAATGATGAAATTGCTTTCTTCCTCTTGAGAAATGGTACAGATTTCAAAGAGTCGAGTTGAGAGAGAAGGAGAGAAAGAGAAAGAGAAAGAGTCGGCAACATAAAACATTAAAAGTTTAAGCTTAGTAATCTGGAGAAAGGGGTATTGCTTACTTTGCATATCAGTAATTTAAATAATATTATTACATGTTAAGTAAATGTATTGCTGTTATTATAGTAAGAAATATTTTGATTATTTCTGAAATTATGATAAAAGAGGACGATCCCAGCTCTGTCATGCTCCATGAAAATCATTACAACAGGAAAGTGTGTAAAATAATAATGGCATAGGTCCTTGATTTGAAATTGTCAAAAAACATGTTGTATTAATGACAAAAAGAACTCAATGAGTGCACAGGAAAATATGTTTTGGTTTTAAACACTTGAAAATTCCACTTATATTTATACGATGAGGGTATTATTAAAACAAACATTCAGATGATGGTAGGGGATCTTACAAAAGAATATTTGGGCATTCTCAGAGGCTTATCTCTTTCTCTAGATATATTTTAACAATGTTAACCCTCTAAAGAAAACCAAATAGTGATTTAAAAAGGAACATTTTTAGCCTTGAGAAATGTGACTAAATTTCCTTTTTTTGTAACTGGCAATGAGAATGTACTCTTACTATGTTAAACAGCCAGAGGAAAAAAAATTGAATGTCTGGTGGGAGTTATGACATATAATGTTGGGAAGAACTGAATGGTCCAACTGTATGCAGTACAGGTGGAAAGGTAACCCTGTTCGTATCAGGAGCAGAGATGTGGAGACACAACTTCTATTATGCTGCCTTTAATGTGCTGAGATCTCATTACCCTCAGTCTTTGTTTTCAAGATTCTACTATCTGAGAAAAAGAACATAATTGTCTTACGTGGGGCCAGGCATCTGCTCTTGTATCACTCAGTTATGGCCAGAGGGGCAGGACCACTGGCGGCAGCAGGTCTTGTGTATGAGGTTTCCCCAAGAAGGGGGATCACTGAGAGTGAGACACTCAGTGGTGTGTTAGCTATCTCATGAAATGGAAAGGAGGCTCCTATTACCAATCCTGTGAGTTAAACTTCCCTAACTAGGAATGATTACTAAATACTATAAATGAAAGCATATCAGTTTCTAGCAAATCATTACCAGAACCCTTTTTCCCTGCTGTTTTTCTTACACTGTATGCACAATATAAGAGAGAAATGAGAAGGCCTCAACTGATTCATTTAATTTGTTTGTTGTATTGGTCTGATGGTTAGGAATGGTGGACAGTAAAGTGAGAGATAGGAGAATATTTATAAATTTAGGTATTTTCATATTTGGTCAGGGGAGGATTATTTTTAGTGAGTAGACAAAATCAGTAAAAATAGAGATTTTATTACAATTAATTCCTTGCATGTTTCTTAAGTTAGAATGAACAAAATTCTTGTCTGGTACCTGTATAAGCCAGTTATAGCATTTAGAATGTCACTTAGGAAATGGAAAATTTCTATTTATATAAAATCTTTATATCCTGCTGAAGAAACTTGAAAATGTCAATTTCATGCAGTGCATCTGGGAAGATCTGTCTAGGGCATAAGACCTTAACTATCACATAGCGATTATAACTTATCTGTGTAAATAGTAAAGAAAACTTTGCAGAGATGCATTGTCTATTAAGACAGCCAGTGCTTAGGCATACGGTTATATAGTCCCTGGATTGCAGGTCCACTTGGATAGATGAAATTCCCCTGACAGATGTTGACCTAGAGGTCAGTAGAATTATATTCTAGTGACAAGATTTTTAAAAAGACATTAAGATGATGCAGGATGTTCAAACATCATTTTCATAAATTGTTCCTTCTGGGACGCCTGGGTGGCTCAGTCGTTAAGTGTCTGCCTTCAGCTCAGGTCATGATCCCAGGGTCCTGGGATCGAGCCCCGCATTGGGCCCCCTCTCAGAGGGAAGCCTGCTTCTCCCTCTCCCTCTGCTGCTCCCCCTGCTTGTGCTCTCTCTCTCTCTGATAAATAAATAAATAAATAAATAAATAAATAAATAAATAAATAAATTGTTCCTTCTTCTACACATACTTCAGTCACAGGGGAACAGAGTGCATTAAACGTAGTAACCTCAATAGCATTTACAAAAACAATTGTAAACAGAAGACAATAGAAAAGGAAAAATATAGAAGGAACTGTCATTAGCTAATATCTCTCAAGGGAGACTGTAGTGCTACAATGAAATAGGAAGACAGGGATGGAGAGGTGGGTCCCCTAAGAATATGTCCTTTCTTTAGTTACTCTGTGTAATATGTAAATGTATATTGTTACACAAAGTTCTGAAAAACAACTTATGAGCCATGTCATTGTATCACGTGGCAGGTAGCTGTGCTGCACTTTGGTCCTGAAGGGAAGAATTATGATCTAAAATTAAGATCTTAGTTTCAATGATAACAACTCTCCTCTTCCTCGGGTTTAATTGGAGGTGCTTCCAAATATGGTAGTTACCTTGGCAAATAAGAAGCAGGAGTGTTACATTCATATATTTTTTTCTGTTTTGGAAAAGATTTTATTTATTTGACAGAGAGAGACACAGCGAAAGAGGGAACACAAGCAGGGGGAGTGGGAGAGGGAGAGGCAGACTCTCGTCTGAGCAAGGAGCCCAACGCCGATGTGGGGCTCAATCCCAGGACCCTGGGATCATGACCTGAGCCGAAGGCAGATGCTTATCCGATTGAGTCACCCAGGAACCCCTGTTTTTTCAAAGTATATATAGGGATGTGCAAATATGAAATATAATTCTTGGATTGACATAAAAGTACTACAGTTGGTATCATAAGAATTTTGGGAAAAATCTGTCAAGCTCTAGCATTATATGTATTAATTTATTAAATATATATTAATTTTAATTTTAGCCCGGCTAGCTCAGTCGGTAGAGCATGAGACTCTTAATTTTAATTTTGAATGTACATATATGTATGTTTTCTTACATAAAGAACTGAATGTTCTCTATTCCGCTCTTTGAAGATTTATGTATGATTCAAGGGAAAAGGGTATCTTTGTTGAAATACATCTCGTATTTATTTGTCTGAAAATAATATAGGTTTCAAAGTAATGAAATTGTTATTGGAATCCAAAGAGGAGATATATTAGGCGTTAAGAAAAGCAACTGGTAGAAATTAAGTGGCCTCCCCAGCAACCCAGAACTAGGAAACAGTACGTAAAGCATTTGCCCCTCGGTCACTCTGGCTCTAAAACCCACTGAAATGGAAGATTCATAAGTGTAAGAGCAGAGCCTGTTGTGTTCAGCGTTCCACCGCCAAGACCCATCACAGTGTCAGTACTCAGAAAATAAAGAATGACTAAATACATAGTCTAAACACTAATTTTAGTTTAAATAATCCGATTGGAACAAACTGACAAAGTATCCAAAAGGAAATTTAGAAATGACCAGGTTTTGAAGTTTGGTTGATTGCTGCAGGAGAATTTTGGGTAACAGGTAGAGGATAGAAAGAAATATGCTCATTTCTGGGATAGTTATAAAAATAGTGAGACCTGACCAAGGCATTCACGGTCTAGAACTGATGGGGTGTCGTGTGAATATCAGTTGTATTTCCATTTCAGAAATGGCTTGATCTGTCCATGCCTGACTTATAAACAACCGTCAACTACTGCTTTTCAGGAACACATGACCTATTAGCAATGTCCAGCATGTTGAGAAGGTAAGATGGGCAATGTTTATATCATTCAGTTTTCCATACTTGAAAGTCCCCATCTTGGGAGCACAGGATCTCTCCCAGGGAGATGATATGGCTGCTTCCAAGTGCCCCATTTCTTCCACACTTGTTCCTATCCCAAGTTCTTGACCTGATTAATTTCTTAACATGCTGCTCAACCGTACATGCTTCAGATTAAATATGTATATATATATATTTTCCTGGATTTCTATTCAAGCCATCTAGTACCTTACATACATTATTTTTTCTATCCCTTTCCTGAGGGCTATACCCTTTTCCTTAAAATCCAATTCAATAATTGATACCTGGCTATGAGCACATATACCTCCCACACACTTACTGCCTGCTTGCATTCATTTGGAACATCTTGAACACATATTTTATTTACCCATTGCAAAAATTTTCTATGTTACCTAGTTCTACCCTAATTCAACTATTTGTTTGAATAAAATTGAAATTGGCCATGTTTTGGGGCTCTGTGTGTAAACATTCATTATCAACATTTGCAGCTGGGGCATCTCATTCATTGCCCATCCCAATTACAACGACAATGTCAAATAGCCTCTCTACCCATAATTTCTCTTTTAGGAAATTGGCTGTGTTCCATGAAATCTGAGATCCAAGAATAAATTTATGGAGAAAACAAGTATTAACAGCTATTGAAAAACTCCTGCCTTAATGTTTAACCAAATAAGATGTTTTATTAGGATCTGTATCTTTATAGCTCCCTTTTAACAGCTGTAATAAACTCTTTCAAAGCAATATGCTACAAGAGATCAAAGAGCTATGCTCAATTAGAGTCGTTCCTTATTAGCCATAGTCAGAAAAGAAGTAGGAAATAAATCAAAGTGTGTCCGATATGTCCTTTAGCGGACTAAGAGAGTATTGTGTCACTGTGAAATGTCGCTTTAAACCAAATTAAAAGTCCTGTGAGCCCTGAAGCTCCCTCCACCATGGCAGTGGACCTGCTATGGAGATCATGTCTCGGGTTCTGAGATCAGTGCCCCCGTGAGCCCTTGCTAAGAATCGAGAGATCAGAGATGAAAAGCACATCCACAAAGTCTTACAACACAGCCAGTCTACTGTCACCAAAGAGATGTACAGCATAAGTTGACTGTTGTGATTTCAGCTTGAACAAAATAACAGTGGCTGTTGTATATTAGATGAAGTGGGGTTATCCAATGCAGGAAGGGCAGGCAGAACACGATTTAAACTGTGATTCACTGAAAACAACCTCCATGGTGTGAATCCAGGGCAGCAGAGCAATGTAATACGTGGCCTCGGTGGGTCGAGTTAATTTCCCTAGAAGGGTTCAAAAACCCATGTTAATTGTGCCACTGTTCTCTCTTCATCCTCAGCTCCAGTGTCCAGTCATCTCTGCTGGCGTTCTTGCACGATGTAGGTCTAGGCACTACATTTATTAATTTTTCCCCTATATGTTACCATGTATCTACCTCCCATTCTCTCCCTGTGCCTATCATACTTTCTCACAATACAGCTATGATTTAATTTTATCATGATTTATAGTTGAAGAACTGAGTGTTAGATAAATTAAGGACTTTCTCAAGAAGCTGTAATAAGCAGAGGTGATTGTGTGAAAAATTTCTCAACCGCTGTGCCCCATATCCTGATAAACAAAGATGATTACTCTCTATTTTGAACCAAATCTATGACTTCATCATTTTCAATTACCACTTGCCTCTGCCACATGTTCCCATAGGTATGACCACCTTGGGGTCTGACTTGATGAAGACAGAGTCAAATTTAACTTGTGGATTCCTAGGGAGGTTTCCTTTTCCATGAAATGTCAACTGTGAGCAGGGAGAGAAAACATGATATGTCTCCATCTTACTTTAACAATGTAAGGATTTCCAGAAGCCTACATGGCCTAGGTCCTTTTCCATATTATAATATTGTTTCTGGCTTCCTCTTAGTTCAGCCCTCCCACTTCCATAATAAGCAAAGGGAGATTTTATCAAGAAAGACAGAATGAAAAAGCTTCTGCTCTGTTTCAATGTTCTCATCTGCATCTTGTGAGCTCTTCTGCTTTTCACTATCCATCAATTTGCTCTATAAAAGCTTCCCAGATTTATCTGGATACTTTTAATACTTTAACATCAAGGATACCACTTAAATTATTTTCCAGAATGCATCAGAATGACAAGGGCCTAACATTTACATAAATCTCATATAGCAGAACTATGATGAAGGATTCAAGTTCTAGTATTTTACATTAATCAAGAATGGAAGTTATAAAATATTTTAATACTAAAAGGGTTACAGAATACCTTCATGTAATCCTTTTCATAGACATCACCATGAAATGAGACTAGTTCTAACACATCTAAGAAGGAGTGGTATACAAACCAAACCAGAGGGGCTAGTTTAGATTGTCTAAGTGTAAAGGAAATGAACAATGTCAGAGTAAATGTGTCTAAGCTAAAAAGGAAAGGCCAGAAAAACGTATGGCAGGGAAGGTGTCAGGTATCAGTCAGTGCCAGCCACCAATTTATAAATGAGTGTTCGGTGTAGATGAATCCAATTAATATCTATTTAATTGGTTGTGTGTATATATATCTTGCTTTCAAGATTATGTTAGTTCTATGAGGGTATAAATAAAAATTTCCATACTTTCAGAACTTAGCATATTGCTTTAAACAGTAAGCACTTGAAAAAGACTTTTTAAAAAAGATTTATTTATTTATTTATTTATTTTTATTTTTATTTTTAAAGATTTTATTTATTTATTTGACAGAGAGAGAGACAGGAGAGAGGGAACACAAGCAGGGGGAGTGGGAGAGGGAGAAGCAGGCTTCCCACTGAGCAGGGAGCCCGATGCGGGGCTCGATCCCAGGACCCTGGGATCATGACCTGAGCTGAAGGCAGATGCTTAATGACTGAGCCACCCAGGCGCCCCAAGATTTATTTATTTTTGAGAGAGAGAGAGAGAAATCGCACACACAAGTTGGAGTAGGGGCAGAGGCAGAGAGAGAAGGAGAGAAAGAATCCCAAGCAGACTTCCTTCTGCGCACAGAACCAGATGCGAGGCTCGATCCCAGGACTCTGACATCATGACCTGAGTCCAAATCAAGAGTGGGCTGCTTAATGGACTAAGCCACCCAGGCACCCCAAAAAAGACTTGTTAAATGAATGTATCTCACCTTAGCTTCCATGCTCCTTAAAACAAACCAGCTTCTTTCCCACAAGGTTCCTTTTTTCCCAATCTCCATGTTTTGTTCTCAGGACTTCACAAATGTAATCCTTCCACTCTGTAAAGAACTTTTGCTGCTGGTGCAACCACTCTGGAAAACAGTACGGAGGTTCCCCAAAAAGTTGAAAATAGAGCTACCATACGATCCAGCAATTGCACTACTGGGTATTTACCCCAAAGATACAAATGTAGGGATTCGAAGGGGTACGTGCACCCGATGTTTATAGCAGCAATGTCCACAATAGCCAAACTATGGAAAGAACCAAGATGTCCATCGACAGATGAATGGATAAAGAAGATGTGGTATATATATACAATGGAATATTATGCAGCCATCAAAAGGAATGAGATCTTGCCATTTGCAATGACGTGGATGGAACTGGAGGGTATTATGCTGAGCGAGATAAGTCAATCAAAGAAAGACATGTAACATATGACCTCACTGATATGAGGAATTCTTAATCTCAGGAAACAAACTGAGGGTTGCTGGAGTGGGGGGTGGGGTGGGAGGGATGGGGTGACTGGGTGATACATACTGGGGAGGGTATGTGCTCTGGTAAGCGCTGTGAATTGTGCAAGACTGTTGAATCTCAGATCTGTACCTCTGAAACAAATAATGCAATATATGTTAAGAAAAAGAAAAAGAAGAAGATAGTAGGAGGGGAAGAATGAAGGGGGGGAATCAGAGGGGGAGACGAACCACGAGAGACGATGGACTCTGAAAAACAAACTTTGGGTTCTAGAGGGGAGAGGGGTGGGAAGATGGGTTAGCCTGGTGATGGGTATTAAAGAGGGCACATTTGCATGGAGCACTGGGTGTTATGCACAAACAAGGAATCATGGAACCCTACATCTAAAACTAATGATGTAATGTATGGTGATTAACATAACAATAAAAAATTTAAAAAAAAACAACTTTTGCTTTCCCCTCCCTCTCTTTTTAATGTGTAAAATCGAAGTGGGAAGACTTTTTCTGGCAAGGGTAATGAGTTTTTTAGGCTTTCTGGGCCACATGGTCTTCATCAGCCCTGCTTAGCTCTCCTGCTGTAAGGGGGAAGTAGCCACAGGTGAGAACAAATGAGCCTGTCCATGTTCCAATAAAATTCTATTGGTGGACACAATCTTGAATAATTTTCTTGAGTCTACAAATTGTCTTCTTTTAATTTTTTTTTTTTCTTTTCAGTCACCTTAACTTGAAAATACCCTTCTTTTGCAGGCCATACAAAAACAGGCAAAATTTGATCCACAAATTTGATCCACTCACCACAGTTGGCTGGTGACTGTTACAGAGTCAAGTTTGTGTCTATTCTGTTTCCCTCTGCCTCAATTGAGCACCTCTGGATTTTGTTAACCAACATCTAAATACTCTGTCTTAAGACAATTATTTTCTGAATTACTCATTTTAACCCATTTATATCTACATGTTCTGACTTAACAGTTTTCTGAACATATATCATTTTTACCCAGTTTGTTGTAAATTTTTGAAGATAAGGGGCTATCTTTATATTTAATTTTTTGATCTTCTAGGATGCGTAACAGTATTGGCTAAGGAAGCCACTTGAGCCTCTTGTAAAAGCTAGTTGAGTGAGAGAGGAAAGACTTTCCGCACTCCTTCCTCCCTCGGGCTACACTGCAGGGGCAGACCTTTCAGGTAGCAGAAGGGGATTCTGGGCAGTGGCTGTGTTTCCCGAAGACCTTGCTATGGCAAGAGGACTAGGGCACCATTGATCTTTTTACCAAGACAAAAATAAATGGAATCATTCTCAGTGGTGGCTTCTGCGGCTGGATCTGAAGGGCACTAGGAGAGAAAATTGCTCTCAGCAGTTCCATCACGGGTAATGTACCAGTTCTGTAAGACGTTGTCCTTTCCTTAGTCCTTTGATCCTTAAAAAGAGGTATTTCACAAACACCTGGGGGGGGGGGGAGTGATATTTATATATGGATCAACATGGGACACAATTAATAACAATACAAGAAAAAACATGGAAATCATTGCTCTCGACTAGTGGTTCATAACTTTGATTGCACATTTTAATCATTTGGAGAGTGCTTAAAAAAAAAAAAAAAACAGCATTTACGCTACACTTGTGAGCAATTAAACCAGACTTTCTGGAAGTGGTAGCCTCTTATGCAGTAAGTTTTCCCGCTCTCCACAGATGATTCTACCATGTAGCCAAGTTTGAGAACCCCTTCTCCACACCATCTTGTAAAATGCACGCCTTACACAGAAAAGGTAACAAACGAAATTATTTTTATTTTGATCTGATGAATTAATCACATTGGCATCCATGAAGGGAAGGATAAAAAAATAAATTGCATGTCCTGAGGTAGCGGTCAGTAAAATATGGATGAAATGGAGACATGGCGGGGAGGGAGGTATGGGATAAGTTGAAAATGCCTCTTATAAATATTCTTCTGAGTTAGTTATTCAGGACTTCTCTGAAAACCAAGAACAAATAACATTTACATTACTGAATAAGCCCTCCCGTGTTGTATTAATCACGCTTGTAATTTTTCTAAATTGATGATTTAACATCTACTAGCTGTTCCCAGGAAGATCCTGCCTCACCCAAAACATCTGGAGACTTTCCATAGCTCCAAACCATAGCTTTAACAGTCATGGTGGGCATGAACTTCACAAGGGTACCCCTTTCAAACATAACTAGCTACTCCTAAACCTGTTTAGCCTGCCTTGCCCAATTGCTTCTCTTGGAAACAAAAAAGGTGCCTATCCACATGGGTTTTCTCCCTCTGACTCATTTTAGATTTTAGTGCTTTCCTTGAGTGACCCTGTGTGGCTGCTGTGTTCTCCCCAGGGAACTGTGAATATAACAAAACTGTAAGACTCTGCTTTTTCTCTTGATCTGCTTCTGGCCTCACCAAACCTAAGTCAAAGTAATATGGTTAAAACAGAGAAATAGTGGAGTTTGAGAAAATGGTACCAATGCAGACATAAATCCCTGTACTACAGAAAATCTTCCAGAGTCATGAAAGTCTCACTCCTCCAAGGGTGCAGCTTCTGGATAAATGTGTCCTTGTATTAATACCACAAGCCTGCTTCTTAGAACCATCTAAAATTTTGTTTTGCTTTAAAAACAATTGCATTTCCAGACAGCTACCATCTGCTTATTAAATTTAGGTTTTAAGGTTTTACATTTCACTTCTTACAGGTGAAAACTTGATGTCAGAATGTAGATGGGATAACAGGTATAGTTTTTCTTAATGGGAACTGACACACCGTTGATTAGAATTTATTGCTGGTTTACTTTGATAAATGCTTGAGAGGCTATTATTTCTTCGTTGTTTCACTTAGAATACTTTTTCTTTCTGGTTTATTGTGACGATTTTTTTTATCCTGGTAGTTTGGATGTTATGTATTAGGGAAAAGAGTAATCACCTTGTCAGGTTTTGAGAAATGGTTCATACAAACACAACAGTTGCCCCAAATTTTTAACAGTTGTCTTACAAGTGGACCGGCATTTTATACAGAAAGTTTAGAGAATTATAATGATGATGAATTTGAGTATGCAATACCTTCTACTTTCTTTGAAAGAAGTTTTTTACAATATTATAAAAGATGATACATTGCCACAAGTTATACTTTTTTGGCTATTGTGGGATTTATTATAATAAAGTGTATGGAGGGGCACCTGGGTGACTCAGTCGGTTAAGTGTCTGACTCTTGGTTTCGGCTCAGGTCATGAGCTCATGGGTGGTGGGATCAACATTGGGCCCTACACTCAGCAGGGAGTCTGCTTGAGATTCTCTCCCTCTGCCCCTTCCCCCACTCACTCTCTCTCTAAGATAAATAAGTAAATCTTAAAAAAATAAAGCGTATGGTAAGTTGGGGCAATAATAATGATAGCTAACATTTATTGAATACTTACTATCTGCTTGGAGTGATTTTAAGGTCTTTACATGGTTTAATTAATTGAATCCAAATATTATTTTAAAGTAGATAAAATGGAAACACAAGGGTTTAAAGTAACTTTCCAAAGTCAACCCCTACTTAGAACTTCAGGAATTGAAGCTAATTAGTTTGACTCCAGTGCTCAAACTTTCAAGCACCATAAAGTACTGTCTCCTGGTGTAAGTCATTAACAGTGATTGATTATAATCCCAACATCTGATTTCATAAAACAGGCAAAAGTTCTTCAATTAAGAAGAAAAAATATTTAAGCATTTTTGGTTCATATTATCTGTATTACAGGATAAGGGCTGAGATTTCCACTTTGCTACTGCAGACCCAATCAGCATTAAGCATATAAGATACTGCTTTTTGTTTTTTGTTTGTTTGTTTTTTTAAAGATTTTATTTATTTCTGAGAAAGAGAGAGAGAGAGAACCCAGAGGGAGAGTGAGAGGAAGAAACCGACTCCCCACTGAGCAGGAAGCCTGATGCGGGGCTCGATCCCAAGAGTTGGGATCATGACTTGAGCCAAAGGCAGATGCTTAACCTACTGAGCCACCCAGGCACCCCTATTGCTTTTTGAACATACAAAACTTCAATTATTTTGTATGCTAATGAGGCATAGAATTCACAATAAGTAATAGGAGGCTATAAATTACTTTATGAATTCAAGAACAAAGAATGAGTTTGTGTTTAGGATACTTTGACTTATCTAGGTAACTGTTAACTCTTTATTTTTTTACTTTGTTAGAAAAGTCTCAACAAATGCTTTTTCAGTTTAGTCAAGAGGCAGACTAAAGGAATTATCTTTAGAAATACAAAACTCGGAATCTTATACTAGGAAACTTTACAGTGTCAATGCAGAACACTGAATTATATAAACTGATAGCACTAGAAACTGTTCTTATTATGTTATAATGTAACCTTGAAATACATAAATATCAGAAAACTGAAGTCCATCAGAGTTAACAGTGACATGGACAAAGAAAGAAGTTAATAGTGGGGATAGGAATTCTCTTCCGGTCTCAATTACTTGAATTATGATGTAAATCTTTTCCTGTATATCAATCACAGCAAAACAAACAAACAAATAAATAAATAAATAAAGGTTAACAAAAGAAATGGAGTGAAATATGTTAGGAGTAATGTTAGATATAATCATATTTTATCATAAGGAACATCAAGACGACCACAAGCGTCTCATATAGCCACTTCTTTTTAAGTAGTTTGTTTTGAATGCAATGATTAATTTTGAGAGGCTCATCTGCACCAGGAAGTACACTAGAAAATCCTCCACTTTGATATAAAATTGCTCTCAATTTTATCTAACTGCAATTGGGAAATTTTCTGTGCAAGACTAATTACTATGTTAATACAGCAAAATAGTTTGTGTTGTCAGTTTGACATTCTTTACAAATTTTCTTTTCAACTTTTGATAAGGAGGATTCAATGTCAATATCTACTTGAAACCATAACTCTATTTCTTTTCTTGCAATATTTGAGCAGACCCAATAACTGTGTCATAAACATTTTATTGAACTGAGGCATGACAAGATCTTTTTTTTTTTTTATTATTGGCTGTTAACATTCTTGTCATATTTAATGTATCACCTGGGAGTTGGCTTTCAGTCAGAGTTCACTCTTATGTGTGTCTACCTTTCAACCTTGATGCAAAACTAATGACTTCGTATTATCTCAGTCATAAATGAATCTTCAAAACACATTAGGGACTTTTTGTAATCCTGTTAAGGGTTTCTAGCGAGGTAGGTATTAACTGTGCAGTTTGTTCTATTGGGTTTAATGGCTTAAAGCATTATTTTAATAGCACATGTTATTTTGCTAAAAAATATCAGAATTATTTTTTCTTTCAGTAGTATTCAAAGTATGATAATTTATATAATTGGAGCATCTTTATTTGTAAGTTAAGTTCCAGGCTTCAAGGAAACATTTTGAAAAGATCTTCATTGTTCTCAGAGCTGCAAATATCCAGGAGGAAATCCCTGCTCAGTAAGAAGTATTTTATGATATGTGTATCTTTGTTCTTCATAACTTCAAAACTTTAAATAAGCATTATTGGTTTATCGTATGTTTAACTAAAAGAGTTATATTTTCCCCAAGATCCATGATGTTATATAATTATGTAGATGAAGTATAAAACTTGAATGGGAATGATATACACCAGCCTTATTTATTTGAAAAATGTTCTGAAACAAATATAAAAATATTAACATCTATTAATTCTAACCATAGATACATGGTATTAAGTTGTGTTCTGTTTATTGGGAAAATGAAGCTAAAATTAAATGAAGATATAGATTTTGACTTAAATTTCTTCCTTCATCTTGATTCTTCTATGCTTTAGTACTTGTATGTACCATACCTTTTATCACTCTTTTCTAATAATTTCTTATTGATCATTTGATTCACCTTCCTAAAAAAAAAGTCTTTATACTTCTCATATATCTCATTGTAATTCTTATAACTTGGGACAAATTCATTATGTTTTTTAAATTTTATTTTAATGTAGCTGAGAGCAAATCCAAATCTCAAATATAATATTTGAAAATTTTATTTCTCCACTTAAGATTTTACCTGGAGTCAAATTTTTATTTTGCCCATCTCATCAAATGTTAAATTACCTATCATACTTGAGGCACCTATTTCTTCTTATTCATACCCGTCATCACCTATAATTTAATTGTAGTTCATAAAGGTACACATAAGCAGGTCTGATTACTGGCGAGGGATTCATTGGTAGAGAAGATTACCTTCATGTCTTTTCCATATCTTTGTGGAATTTTCTCTTTTTTTTTTTTTTTTTTAAAGATTTTATTTATTTATTTGAGAGAGAATGAGAGACAGAGAGCATGAGAGGGAGGAGGGTCAGAGGGAGAAGCAGACTCCCTGCCGAGCAGGGAGCCCGATGCGGGACTCGATCCCGGGACTCCAGGATCATGACCTGAGCCGAAGGCAGTCGCTTAACCAACTGAGCCACCCAGGTGCCCCAGTGTGGAATTTTCTCTTAATGGCAATTGCTCAATGCCTCATCCCAATTAGTTTGCCTTTCAGTGCCAATCCTGACCTGCTTTCATCTAGCTGCGGTTTAGCATGGAATCTGTGAAATAACTCTCAACAACAAAATTATGTGTTTGAGTACAAGCTAAGTGCTCGGCATTATTCTAGGTGCTGGAATTATAACTGACTTGAAGATTTGTCCCCGGCCCTGAGAATCTGACAGTCTTTTCTATTGGGAACTCACTGCTCTTGACTCCACGTCCACAGCCCTCTCCAGATTTTCCCTATAGGTAACATAGATTTGACCCCACCCAGTTATGTGACTAGAGAAAGCCAGAGCTTATGAGAGTCCTTATGATTTGAGGGTGTGTTCTCATTCTTGGGAAAAGATCCGTCTTTGGGCAGATATGTTTATGATCCTAGTTATACACTGTGGATGGGAATTTAATAGTTAAGATCTGAAAGGATCATCCAGTTATACCTCACAGTCGTTAGAGCATGTGACACTTGATCTCAGGGCTGTGAGTTCAAGCCCCATGTTGGGTGTAGAGCTTACTTAAAAAAAATAAAATAAAAATATTTCTTACCATTATTGTATATAAATCATATTCCTACCCTAACTAATTAAGAATGTGCTCCCAGAACTGAATGGACTAATCCCCAAGACCGAATTCACAACCAACGGAGACAAAGTCAGCAAAAATGCTCAAATTATTAACCAATGTAAGAATTCAGATTTCATTAAAAGAAATTTCATAAGATAGACAAAAGGAATTTAATAACATTTATGTAACAAGTATCTCAAGATATATGGAGAATGCTTGCTTGTCCTGGTTTTTGTCACAAGCTTTTATGGCCCCCACCCCTTTGTCCAAGGGATGACTTAACATTTATTGCATAGTTTGTCTCTGAGAGTTATCAGTGACACAAGAAGGTGACTAGATAAACGTCAAACACAGTTGATGAAGATAACTTTAATTACCTCACTAGGGGGTTTGAACTAGTTAATTATGGGATTTTTTTCTAAGTAAACTTTATATGCCTAGTTGATCTCAGAGGAATTTAAAAATAACTTGTATGAAAGGCACAAACAGTGGCAATTTGGGAATGTAAATCAAATTGCAAAACAGATAGGTTTCATAAATCTGAGAGTATTTTTGGACTCTTTTGTTTTCTTCTTTTTATAAATAACCTGCCATTTGTATCCAAGGGCATTTCTATTCATCCTTGTGTGGGTGGCATAATTACCCAGAACACTTCAAGTAAAAAATCTTTATATAAATGTTAGATTACAATCAAAACTTGATGTCACCTACAGTAGGGGTCTGATGAATATACTTGTATTAAATGTCAAAAATAGGCTATAATGTTCTATTTCTAAAAATAGGATTTAATAAAGTAAAATAATTAAGCTTATAATTAAGAGCACAGATATTCCTCATTCTTTGTCTTCTTACTGGATAACTAATTCAGGTGACAATTAAAAATCTTGAAAAACAAGTTTGGAAGGTCTCCCCCTCTCTCCCATCAGGGTCATAAAATAAATGGGTGCTGTCTGCAAAGAATATTTAGAAAGAAATAATGTCTTTCATACCAATGAGATTTCACATGCTCAGTGCTTATCTTCTCTTCTATGTTATTGAAAAGATAGTCCTCTTTCTGGAGAAATGCCTTATTTTTCATCTCCCTAAACTCAGATGTTAAATTTCCTTTAAGTCTCTGATCAAGAAAGTCATCAATATTTACTACATGCATAGCTTATTGCCTGATTCTATGGTAGGCACCGTAAAAAACACAAAAATTATAGGACACTTTTTGCTCTCAGAAAGTTCTGTGAGGAAAGGAATCCCATCTTGCACTTGTCTGAACTAGTATTTAGCTAATATGTATTGATCTGACTTGACATGAAAATGAGATGTAATAATGTATCAGTGCCAGATACAATGCTGCGTTTTATGATGAGATGTCTTAGAAATTGTATTATGTATTAGAAATTGTGTTGATGAGATTATATCTATATTTACATATTTCTTATTTTTTTAATACAGAAGCAGCGCATATTCTTTTGAGAACATCTTAAAATTAAAAAGGAGTGTAAAAATAGGAAAAATCCAATTTCAGTATATAATTACAATCACTGATAACAAACAGATGCCAACATTTTGGTATATTTTCTCATATTTTTCTATGCATAGGTTAAAAATACTATGTAATTATATATACAATTTTGCTTTTATACAATATTGCTTTTCTAATTAATATGCTATGTAAATATTTTTCACATTTTTGCCTCTTATAATCACTAATTCTTTGAATCAATTGATCCTCACTGTTTTGGGGAAATTTACTATGTGACAGGCTCTGAGGCCTAGAGCTAGTCTGTGTTCTGAAAGAGCTTATAGACATGGTTAGTAGATAGATAAGTAAATTAGTAATCTCAATCCAGAAAAATAGGTTATAAGGAGACTAAATATATTTCAACATTTACTTTATTTTTAATTATTTTTAGTTTTTAAAAGATTTTATTTATTTGAGAGAGAGAGAGAGAGTACATACAGTGGGGGAAGGGCAGAGGCAGAGGGAGAAGCAGTCTCCCCGCCGAGCAAGGAGCCTGATGCAGGACTTGATCCCAGGACCCTGGGATCATGACCTGAGCCGAAGGCAGATGCTTAATCAACTGAACCACCCAAGTGCCCTCAACATTTACTTTAAAGGCACACAAACTGACTCTTGAATGTCACAAAATATTGTCCACATTTCTAATGTTTTGTCATATCTAGTACTATTGTGGTCCATCAGCTGTCTGTGACATTTATCAACTCATGTCACCTGCAACTACCTCACTTTGGGGATACCTGGTTCCTATCTTTTTGTCTTCTATTTTATTGGGTTTAGCTTCTTAAAAATGTCTTAAACTGATCAGATT